>NC_053404.1:18501104-18653604 GCF_016859285.1 Xiphias gladius | reverse complement strand
GGGAACAAGAGGGAGTCAGAGGTGAGATAGAAAGTAACAGAGAGAGAGAAGGATGCAGCGAGGGAGAGCGAGAGTTTGTTACAGATTGAGAAAGACAGAAAGAGAAACAAGAGACACAGAAAAAGACTGAGATGAGATGAAGAGAGAGCGAGAGAGAGAGAACGCAAACTCAAGAAACATGGAAAGGTGATTCGCTCCTGTGCTGACTCAGGCCTGGGACAGTGGGTCATTCATTTTACCTTAAATCTCTTCCACACCACTGCGGAGCTGGGTGGAGAAGAATCTGGCCGCAGGTGAAAAACCCATTAAAATGCATGCTGGAGAATCAAAGTGGGCCCCGTTTGAATCAAAGCCAACGTTAGGGACTGATTTGCTCCCTGAATCACCACCAGGCTCAGAGTAGAGACCGTGCAATCATTACAGGAAATGAACGGAAAAATGGGCACTGGTAAGAGAAGATGCCTTGTTGCTGAGGCAGCAGACCATTCATTTTAAAAGAACCCACTGTAGTAGACAGGAAACGCCATGGGCGTTCTCATTTTTCAGATTTGTTCACCCGTGGTTACATAATTATTTGACAATCTCAACACTTTATTTTTTTTCTTGCCTCTGCAAAGCCTGCAAGTAATTAATAGTGTGCCTTTGGTCATCAACAGTTCATTTAAAATAATCAACTTTAGATTAGACCGATGTTTTTCTGCTGACTATAGACGTTAACACAATGAGGCAAAAATAATGATTGTGGTGTTGTTGTAAGATCACGACACACTTATTTTTCTGATCACATTGGCAATTATTGAATTATTCATTTGGCAGACAGGAGAGCAAAACATTGAAGCTGCGCTAATCAATATTTGTTATATTAATAATGGATCAAATGACTATGTCTAGTGTGAAAGATGGTGTTTGTTGTGATGGACCTACAGAGATTTAGAATATAAAACTGCAGCTCTCCTAGGCTCCACGAAGCTTTTTAGCCCCTTTTAGCGCATTGTTTTTGGATTTTGGCTGGAATGGGCTGGCTCCGATCAACCCTGTTTCGTGCAGCGGCAGACAGCTGGTTTCATCAGGTAAACAGAAGCACTGACCCCAAGGGAATGATACCGTCTTCTGTTGGATGTGTAAATAGGCAGCTGTTTGCTAACGTTGTAGCTTTATCAACTTCACAAAGTGGTGATATGTCAAAGCGTCTGATATTCCTCTTGTTCCAGTGCCCCCAAGTAGCTTAAACTCATTGAATGCAGCTTCACAGTAAGTACCCCCATATATAATTTACAATCAGTCAATAGATTTTGACCTGACAAAGATCCGACTGGGTTGGAAACGTTGTTTACTTTAATAAATCTAAGGGTTTAGAGTCAGTGTGCAGACGTTACTCTTTTCATCAGTGACGGTTTCAAATAGCCTTGCACCTACATCTACTGTGCATATGATAATTGATGTGACACAGTTTTCCTTACTGACCCTCTATAGCCAAGCCATCTCTACTTACTTGGCTATAGACCCCTCTTCACGGGTTACTTATGTCTATGAGCTGAAAGCAGTTTAACAAAAGAGTGATGTCCCCATCCTAAATTGTTCAATTCAAATTGTTTAATTTAGTTTTTAGAGGCATGTAGAGGGAAATTTTACAGGAAAATGCAAAGATTACAATTGAGTAAAAAAAAAAAGGGAAAAAAAGACCATTTTGGGCACTACAGATATGTTTTTTTCTTCTTTCCAAACTTCTTAATCGTCCTACAAGTCCTTAGGGGGGTGTCCGTGTTCAAAAGCACTTCTTTAGCCTGCACCTGCAACATACCAGCGAACTGCAATTTATTCAACCACAATAATCGGAGATACTGAAATTATACGGAAATTCTCCGCGTACGGACATTGATAGACATGTACACCTTTTTTTTTTTCTCAATATCCGTTTACGACTCAGTTTTAGGTATTATATTGTTGATTTTTTTTTTTAATTAAACATCCCCTGTTATATACTGTAATCTTTTATTATTTCAGTTCAATATGTTAATTAACTGTTTAACTCATAAGGTTAGACCTGTGAAGTCAACATGCTTTATCTGACCAGAGTGCATCAGTAATGAATAGCGAGAGCCCTCCTAATCCACCTGCAAAAACACACACACACACACACACACACACACACACACACAGAGAGAGACTGAGACTCAGTGTAATGGAGGTAAAGTGCCCCTGGCCCAGCACTTTAGCTCGCATGTGCTGATTAGCTCTGATTTAAGACTTTAGCAGTGATTTAATCCAGTAGCACATGTTCATCAATTAGCAATTAACACGTAGAACAAGATTCCGCACGGCTGTGCTGCTGTCTGCCTTTGCTTTAATGGGAGTTTCCGTTCGCGTTTGTTTAGTGTGAACAGGTTATAATGATGAATTTCCTGGCCACTGAGGATGTAATGATACAAGTAGCTCGTGATTTAGGTTGAGTCACAACAGAGAGCTCAGGGTTCGATCCAAGGTTTGACTGAAAATAAGCTGGAAGTAGGAAAAATGCCTTATTTATTTCATATAAAATGTACAAAAACACTTTTTAAATTTCAGAATTCATGAAAGCTACAGTGGTTAGTTGATTAATCAATTTATGAATCAACAAAAAAATTTCAAGCATAAATGCAAAAAGTTTGATGGGTCCAAGTTCGCGGTTGTGAGAATTTGATGCTTTTCCTTATTTTACATTATATTAATTTGATTCTCTTTTTATTTCAGACCGTTGGTCGGACAAAACAAGACATTTTATTACATTACCTGAAGCTCTATGGAACTGTGATTGGTATTTTTTTTTTTTTTTTTACTATTATTGTTTTCTGTAGTTTTACAGACCAATCAATTAATCAAGGGAAGGCGGGGCAAGTTTATTTGTATAGCACCTTTGAACAACAAGGCAATTCAGAGAGCTTTACATAAGACATACAAAGCATCAAGACAAAATATAATAAAAATAAGGCAATATAACAAGATAATATAAAAAGAGACACATAAACAGGTTTTAAGATGAGTAAAATACATCAGAAGATTAAAAATAGAATAGATTAAACAGGAGAGTAAATGGCTGATTAATCAGTGATTAAAATAACAGTAGTTGTAGCCCTCTAATTCAATGTTTTGTAATAGTTTTTGACTAGGCTGAATAGGTTTTGGTTCAAAATGCAAATGATAATACAGTAAACTAATTAAATCAATAAACTGTACAGAATTAAAAGAAAACGTCTGGATAGGATATCTTCACAAAGTTTAAAAACAAACTTCTCAAAACACATTAGCTGGCCACAATTACCAGATATTGAAGCGAATTTGATGAATAATCCCAGTATTTTTTAATCCAAAGGGATGTGTAGTGGCACTATTAATGCAAACAAAGAATATGAAAAGATACAAAGAAAAAAAAAAGAAGCGGATTTGTTTAACACGCTGCGAGCTGATTCAGGGGCACATCTGCCTGAGATGAAAAAGTTCAAACTTGAATGAAACCTTATGGTAATTCTGAGTTTTATGAGCATACAAATATACAGGCAGAAGCAGACAGAAGAGTGTCCGGAGGGAAGTAAGATACGTTCCTGTTGAGTTTGTAAATCGGACTGTTGACCGGTCGCACATAGTTGCGGCTCGTTAGCACAGCAAATGTCGGTCGTGTTGTCCATCGGACGTTTGTGCCCTAGAGGTGCAAACGGAAGAGCCCTTCCAGTGATCGAAACAGGCAGAAGTTTTACTTCAAATGCAGCTCGCCCTCAGCCTTGGAGCGGAAGAGAACGCAGATGCTCCAGTTTTGAAAAAAATTGCTGCTCCGGGGTACGCCACTTGCTTTCAGATTTGGGAAACCTTGAATTTATTTTAAACCACATAAATGAATAAAAATGAAAAAAACAAAACAAATTCACTGCTTTTTCTCCATCTAGACAACAGTTGACCCAGTCCAGCTTAAAAAACCCACACATTTACCCAAATCAAACCAGCGCTTGATTAACAAGAATTTTCACAACTAGAATAAAGGTTTCACAAGTCGCAGTCTTTAAACTGTCCCTGTTTATCTAGTCCAGATTTGACAAGTCTAGGTGGTTTGTGATCTAGACCTGTTCTGATGTGGTCTTGATGGGGAATTTCCCTCTCTTTGTGTTTTCAAACAGTTACTTGAGTCTACTTGTTGTCTAAGTGTAAGGGTTTTTGAAGCTAGTCCTGGTCTATTACAGTCTGTATGGAGGAAATGGTTCGTCCATTTCCTCCTTGCCTTTTTTTTTTTGCTTTCCTCATTAAAATAAGAGTTTTGCAAATCCAAAAGTGGATTTTAACCACTTGTTCTGTACTTCCCCTTCCTCAGGCATTGTCTCCCTGATTTCCCTGGCCGTTCTGTCCTACGAGCGCTACTGCACCATGATGGCGCCCACTATGGCCGACGGCCGAGACTACCGCCCAGTGCTGGCAGGGATCTGCTTCTCCTGGCTGTACTCCGTGGCCTGGACTGTTCCTCCGCTGCTGGGCTGGAGCAAATACGGTCCCGAGGGTCCCGGCACCACCTGCTCGGTTGACTGGAGGACCCAGACGCCAAACAATATCTCCTACATCGTCTGCCTGTTCACCTTCTGCCTGCTCCTGCCGTTCAGCGTCATCCTCTACTCCTATGGCAAACTGCTGCATGCCATCAGACAGGTACGATTCTGCAAATGTAAACGTAATATAAGGGAGTTTGCTCCAAAGTGAGGAAATTAGCCTTTGAGTTGTAAATTGCAGAGCAGGGTGTTCTGTATCAAAACAACTTCCAGCTGTCTGGATATGAGGAAGTGAAAGCACTTCAAGGTAGATTTCGGATACGATACCAGAAGGAAAGTGTGTTTATGAGTGATTCAAATGCATACCAGCATAACTGATCCATGACCGCATCAAACGCCCCCAGGCAATCTGAATGCTCATTCTGGGGCTGCAGAGTTGACGACCGTCAAGAATATGACTCCATACATTTCAAAGACTTGAGTTTGAAAGCTGAGTAATGAACCCATGTATTATTTGATCTCGACAGGCTCCAGTCAGGTTTGGCATCTCAACATCGTCCATTAAAGCTGCCGACACTAATTTATTCTCTTGTCCTCTGCTTTATGCCATCGCTGACTGCTGAGGGAAGCGGCCACGGTGGGATTTTTCAGAGGCCATCTCCTCTATGCAAGAACATAATTTACGCCTTCACGCAGGAACAGTAGGCGCAAGAGAGGCTAAGACATGACCGGATTTCTGGATGACAGCAGTAATTTGCATCCAGGTATCGCCGCTGAGCTGGTAAAGTGCGGTATCTGCTCCTGTCACGTTTTTACTGAAAGTAAAACAAGAAGTATATTCTGTCCTCACCAAAGCTTAGTTTTGAGAGAACCAAGGGCATTATTTGGGTCTCCAGAGGTCCTCTCTTTTCTGAGAAGCCCAGATCTGGGTCCAGACTGGGTCCAAATTACAGTCAGTGTTATCGGATACGGTCTCCGGATATGTCCCACAGCCGAGTGTACTCGGTATCAGCGCTGATCACGTTTTATATCATAATCACCGAGGGCGAGGATATTGTAGGATATCAGTAAGCTATTATATTTTTTTTTATAAATGATGCTTTTAAATAACGATCACTTTTTTAAATTTGATTCAAAGATATTAAATTGATTAGAAAATTATTATCTTCTGTATCTATCATAGGAGATGAAAATCGTCTTTGAGGCAACAAATATTTTTGGAATTTATTTTAATTCACATTCGTTTCTGAGGAAATTATTATTATATTGTTGTCTTTTTCATATTTGTGTTTGTACTCTGTTAGTGTTTGTTGTGGTGGGCCACATTTTGAATCAGGTCTAATTGGTCTGTTCAGTCTGGGTCTGCCTTTGAATCAGGTCCCCCTTGTTTAAAAACGGATTTTATAAACGTCAGGCTCTCGTAGGTTTTGAGAGAACCAGGTGGGAGTAGGTTAGAGGAAAGTGGAGAGTGGTACTTTCCAGTGGATGCTGGGAGAATTTCAAAGAGTCAAAGTTAAAGAGCTGAAAACAGCAGTTAGGAACGGGAGTAGAGAGCAGCGCAAGGGTTCTCACTGCAGGCTGGTGGTAATGACAGGATTATAGACGACTACCCTGATTAGACTCCGCTGAGGCGCTTCTTTAAACCTCAGGGCTCCAGACCTTCACACCCACTGTCAGCTAATCACAGTAGACAAAAACTCATTCATTTAGTGGTGTGCGTGTGTGTGCGTGTGTGTGCGTGTGTGTGTGTGTGTGTGTGCGTGTGTTTGTGTGTCCACGTTTTAGTCACCTCTTTGGGACCCTTTCCGGTATAAACACCGACCTTTGTTGGGACCAGTAGTCCTCATGGGGACCAAAGCCCGGTCCTAATGATCGCAAAACGTCATGTCCGAGGTCCTGGTTATGGTTTGGGGTAAGGCGTGAGTTGAGGTTGGGTCAACTTTAAGGTTAGGACTAGGGTTACAGTCAGGCGGTCTACGATGAATGGAAGTCTATGCAATGTCCTAACAAGGATAGCTGCGCAGATGAGCTACGTGTGTGTGTTAGTGTGTGTGTGTGTGTGTGTGTGTGTGTGTGTGTGTGTGTGTGTGTGTGTGTGTGTGTGTGTGTGGCGTACCAGGACTGTAACTACCACTGATGACACACAGAGAGGGAGAGCAAGAGCATGCCTTCATATTGTTTCAGGGAACGTGGGTGTTTAAGTGACCCGAGGAGGAGTTTATGTTCCACAATTACACACAAAATATACACAGCGGGTTTTGAAAGTTGATGATGATGATGATACTTATACGCTCAATGGGGCTCATGTAAGAAACCACTTGTACGGACAGATTTGTTCTTGTGGCACGCACGAGCGATTTAAGAGAATTTGTAACGTCTACCAATTTTTTTCCTTTTCTACTTAGTTTCTCTTAGGTATGAAGAGCAATCACGAGTGGTTCAGACCCGTTGAACGAATCGTGTGCGGACAGCCCGTCTCTCCCTCTTTCTCCACGGGGCAAGAAGCAAGCCATTCGCCTGAAATCAAACAGCAAAACCTTAATCTGAATCCGTTTGGAGTTTAAATATGATACCAAAATGAACTAAAATAAAATATATAACTAAGGCAGAGTTAGTGCAAAATACATTTTCTAGTCATCATGTCAATATCATTATGGCTTGCAAATTTACTGAGTTTTTTTTTTTTTTAAAGATTTTATTTATTTATTAGCACATTTCAATACAGCAACTTACAGTAGTTTCTAGGAAAATTCTCTCTCTCTGAACGTAGGCTATTATTATCCATATATCTAATACCTCTGTGACTGTCACTTGACCGCCTCTCGTACTAGGGACGGGCCGCTGTGCCTTAGAATGACGTTATGTAACATCAAGCCCGATGTTAAAGTGTTCTGGCGTGAGGCCTGATGTCTCCAGTATCTCAGACGTTGACTGTTTTTTAGGCATAAATACTGTTGCGAAGGGTTTGAAACAGCATCATGCTGGGAGATAAAAGTTACAAAACAATGAAGTGATCAGTTGAATGAGTAAGTAAATGTCAAAAGATAAGATTGCTGGGTTGGGCTGCCGATTTTTTTGGACATAGTATGTCAGAAGTCCTGGCTGTATATCTGCGCGTTAGTGCGCGGATGACTGCGATTGGCAGGCGTGTGAGCTTTGTTGATCTGCAAGTTTGACTGCTCGCATTTGCATGAGGCGAAGCCGTTCGGCAGCTACGCACGTACAGAGTGTGTCTAGGAATTAGGCTTGCCTCACTGTTTGGTCGCGCTTCATATGTCTCCCTCTAGCTTTGTGTCTGATGGGTAAAACGTGTTTGTTCGCGGCCATGGACCGCACTCGGCTCGTTTCTGTGGGTTCTGTGTTTTGATGTGTTGACGCCGTTTGCACAAGAATCTTCCTTTGCCACACCCTTTGCTGGGTCAGGTCCGGTATTCCACAGATGAGCATGACCCACATCAGCTGTGCAAACACTTTAACTTGCACTACTAACAATATTGATCATTTCTAGCCATTTTAGCGGCGTGGCTCCAGGGATGGTAATGTCATTTGACTGAAATATCTCAACAGCTACTGGATGGATTTCCATTAAATTTGGTTCAGACATTACATGTTGCCCAGGTGACTTTAGTGATTCCCTGAATTTGACCTGCTAGTGGAGGAAAAGTTTTCAGTCATTCATTCATACAACTACTTACTTTGATAATCTTTAATTACTTTGACTTTTTCTGTAGCGTCACCACGAGGTTTCCATTTGTGGTTCCCAGTGAAATCTCTCAACAACTATTGGATGGATTGCCACGAAATTTGGTGCAGCCATCCATGTCCTCCTCAGAATGAACCGCAGTCACTTTGGTGATCCCCGACTTTTGGTTTATGACCAACCGCCTGCAGAATTAATAACACTCCCATCACCCTCACCGGCTGCTGAGGATGATGGGGGCAGGGTCGACCTTAAGAGGGTGAACATGGTAAACGTTACACCTACTTAACATCAGCATCAGTTATTATTGTCATGTGAACTTGTTAGCATACCAACATGAGCATTTAGCTAAAAGCAACATGTGTGCTTGTTTCATAAACTCTCTCCAGATCTCTAGAGGACCATTTCTTATCTTCAGGAATCCTGATTACTGACGGAGATTCAACGAATTCACTAACTTCTAGCACCATTGTAGGTGTGTTTGAGATATTTTGTGACAGTCGCATGGAACAGGGTCCAAATGAAGAGTCACATTTAGGTCACCGCAAGGGAAACGTGTAAGAAAACGCATGAGCAGGAGCCCTGAAACTCATTCATGGGACCCAAGAGAGATTATGAAAGGAAAACACCTCAGCGGCTGGTTCAACCAGCAGTAATGAATTTTTTGCTCTCTTTTAAAAGTCCTCACACACAAGATGATTTTCCTCTCGGTGACCACGCCAGACATCTCACATTAATCAGAGCAATTTCCACTCGGTAAGATTGGGATGCTCTTCTCCACTGCAGCCTGAATTTTTGACCTTTAGACTTTAGATAAGATGCCAGCAAGAGAGAGAGATTATTTTAGAACCTAGAAACTCAAAAATGGCTCTTATTGATCGCTTATAAATGATCTATAAAATATTAGTAACTATTAATAAAGACATAATGACTCTTAAACCCTTTGGGTGCCTGATGAGAAAGTGGAGCAGTGCTTTCTGTGTGGCCATGTGACTGTAAATCCTTGTCAACCTGTTTTACTCACGAAGTACCTCAGTTCTTTTCCTTTTTATGGGATTATTCTATATTTTGAACCTTTTTGGCCATTGGTCTTTTAGCTCATTGTTTTGGGTCCGTTGATCAAATTCCTTCAGTCACATTTTGTCATTTCTTTTTACTACATCAAATGAACAGCCAAGTAAAAAAAAAAAATTAAAAAAATGAGAGCAGTATACAGTTATGGTGTCACATAATGGCACTGAGGGAAGGTTGAGAAAGGTTTTTGTGAATTCATAGCTTGATAGAGTCCAATTTTTGCAGAGTTGTCAGCAAGCCCAGTTCAGGTTATTAAACTATCCTCCAAATGACCAAACTGATAAGTGATTCAGCTCATTAAAGCAAACCCGTCGACAGAATCTGAAAACGAGAACCGTAGATAATCTCTTCAGCAAATGAACTGACAACTGTCCTAATCATTTTCATGATTTTTGTGATCTAATGTTGTGTGAAGATCTTTGGCAAATATGTTACTTAACCACAACAGAAATTCAACTTTGTGTGGAGAAAGACAGGATAAAATGCTCAAGGTGATCGAGATTGGCATCAAGCGGTGAGTGTGTTTAATATTGCTCTGCTGTCTGCAAAATATATATATACGGATGCAGGGTTGTGTGTGTGTGTGTGTGTGTGTGTGTGTGTGTGTGTTTTGGTTTCATGTGTGAACTGTTGTCTCTCGGCAGCGTAGGTGTGAAGTTACCTGAGGGGCGATAATCCCCCTGCTTTTTCTCACTTGCAGGGCAAACACACACATACACTAAACTCTTTCCCGGGTTTTGCAGAATGTGATTAAATCTCGCGTGCGCTGTATTTTGAAATCGGAGACAGTGAGGGAGAGAGAGGCAAGTACTTCCTCTGTGTGACCTTTATTTGGTTTTACTTGATATCCATAATCATTTTATTGCTATTAACACATCTCACAGCGCTTTGTTTAAAGTATTTGAGCATCCATCTACGCTGCGATGCAGTTGTGCATGCATCTGCATATTTCTTTTTGAACAGTATGATTTGTTCCTTTTTTTCATATCACAGATATAAGGCTAATAGCTCATATTTGCAAGAGAGATTACATCTGCATCACATCTTGTAATACAACCGCAGCACTGTTTCCTCTTCTCCGTAACAGCTTTTCTAGAGTGTTTAATCTGAAGAGTAAATGAACCATTGTATCAACCATATGAATGGTACCAATTCCACAGGCAGATACTTGAATCTTCCATAAAATTGCACATGTTAGGTGAAGGAAATCCCTGGTTACAAACTTGTGGAAACATTTATCAAAGTACAGTCTTTTTAAAAATATACTGCAGTTTACAATGATGACCGTGACAGATTTACCAGTTGAAACTTGGAATATTTTTTAAAAACGATAGGTCTGTGATTTCCTGTGGGGGAAAGTAACTACATACTTTCACCTAACACTGTACTTGGGTACAAACTTGAGGAAGTTGTGCTAGCGTTTTCAGTTTCTGCTGCTTCGTACTTCTACTCCACTACATTTCCCAAAGACATATTGTACTTTCTTACGCCGCCACGTTTATTTAACAGCTTCAGTTAGTTGTTGTGTTTCGGATCAAAAACATGTAATCAGTTCAGGAAACATGATGCATCATTATAGATCAAACTGCCCAACAGAATATGAATGAAGTATGAAATAATTCAAATTAGTTCCGGCTTGCTCAACAACCACATTAAAGTGCAGCTTACACATTAACACACTGATGCTGATCCAATAATATAACACTGATAGAAGCCAATTTGCATAATGAGTACTTTTACTTTAATTCTTTCAGTACATTTTGTTGCTAATACTTCTGTACTATTATTTAAGCTAAACCCCACAACTTTCTTCATAGTTTGATTCAAATATTGCATGGTCCTGATTGGTACATGTAATTATGTGACTTTTTTTTTTTTTTTTTCCAACTGAGTTCCTTCCTCTTCAAACCAGTGAGAGGAGCAAAGAGTCAAAAAAGTAATACTGCAATTTTTCAGGCGAAACAGCCAAAACCGTTCGAACTTTGGCTTTAGTTGGACAATCAAAGCTGTTGGGTGAGTTCACCCAAGGTCAGTTCAACCGAGCATGGATGCAGCTAATAACTGAAGTTTTGCTTTTATGACATTCTGACTGCCTTTGCAAGTGACATCTTACCTCCTGCTGCCCCCCCCCTCCCTTCGATAAGGTGTAATTCAGGGTGCACTTTGAGCGTTCGTTCCTGTACAGAGTAGTACAATCTCTGCCTCCTCTGTCCTTCCTGTCAGTATGATGGAAAATCTGGCCATAGACTTTCCACCTATTCGGGTCTTACCGCTGATGCATAGACTGCTTTTTTTAAAATTTGTTTTGTTTTCGAGCGACTGCACAGGGAGACAGATTTGTAGATTTGGCCTTGGTACAACTGGGCAAACAAAACACACAAAAGTTTTCACTTTGAAGAAATTATCAAACTACATTTTAAAGGATTTGAAAGATAATCTATGTAAATATCAATCCGTCCATCCTATTATATCTTATCATAAAATAGGTTTGGTAATGACAGCGTGCCTCATATTAAAGATATTTAGATTTAAGATTTAAGATGAGAGGATAGATACAACTCTTATGTCTGTATGTTGAATATGAAGCTAGAGACAGCAAGCGGTTAGCTTAGCTTAGCATAAAGACTGGAAACACAGGGACACAGGTAGCCTGGCTCTGTCCAAAAGGTAACAAAATCTTCGCACCAGCTCTTTTAAGGCTCAATAATAATAAACAGGTTATATCTTGTTTATTTAATCTGTAGAAAAACCGGAGTGTAAAAACGTCTTTCAGCTAAGCTAGGCTAGTCACCTGCTGTGTCCAGCTTGATATTTACCCTACAGACACGAGAGTGGTGTCGATCTTTTCGTCTAAATCTCGACAAGGATGCGTATAAGCATATTTCCCAAAATGTCAAACTCTTCCTTCAACGGACTTGCCTTTCTACAAATCCCCTCTGACTGTTTTTTTTGTTTTGTTTTTTTTTTTGCACTTTTTAAAGCCATGTCTCCAGGACAAACAGTTCTACATCCCGTGATTTAAACTTTACCCACGAGTATTTACAAAAGTACTTACGGTTTACTTTATCTCTCCTAAACCAATTATTGTTTTCTGCCACTGCGCCTACTTTTCAGCATCAGTCTGAGCCGCTCAGTATTTTATTGGTACCTGATTCCTACAACAAAAGTACAATGTGAATTGCAGGTTGTAATATGAAGTCTTATCCCCTTTTTCTTTTTATTCACGCTGCTCCTGGTACCCTGATGGTCCCATGTGCAGCGTCACTGATGTCTGGAAAACCAGCTAGATGACGGAGCACGTCCTTGATCATGTGACAGTGTCTGGTCCATTATTGACCTGACGCCGTCACATGTCATATTGTAGTTTCTGCCGCGTCCTCTGTTCTCTGGCAGTAAGAACGACCCCAGGCGGTGGGTGGTAGAGGTCTGAAATATTCTTAAAACGCCCTCAACACCCCCCACATCCAGCTGACGCAGCAGCTGTCACCAGGATCTAGAGGGTGCAGTTTGCTCAGAGTAACATGGACAGGATGATTTAGTGTAGTAAGTCATTGTTCAAAAGGTGGCAGCTCAAATGTGAAGAACTTTAAGGAAAAGCTGACAGCTACTCTGTCAGGACACATTTTGGCCCCTACTTTCACATTTATCACATTTAATCTGTTTCTTATTAAATAAAGAATTAAACCACGTCAGTTTAGGTTTTGGCTCCACAAACACTGCTGAGCATTTTCCAAAGCACACCATTAATTTCTTGGACTGATTTCCAGGCAGCCTTTTGGATGAAATTCGTCTCACTGTTGGCGTGAGAATCAGCTCGCCGAGACCTGAAACTTTCTTCCGACGGTTAAAATCATCACAGCAAACATTTTAGACGCCTTTGGTTTTTTTTGTCACCTACACTGCAGCGCTGTCTTGTAATAATAAAGTCGCATTCAGGTACTCTTTGGAGTTTGGAGGAAACTCTTGTTGGAGTTTGCTTCTTTGACCATAAGTTTTCGTACTAAAGATTGTTGATATGATGCAGCAAACAACATCAGGTCGGTGATATGGAACCTTTGAATTCATTACCAAGAGTGAGAGTTTTGAGAATGAAACCCCTGTCACAATTGCAATCATACAAACAATGTAATTTTGGCTAAGAGGTAAAGACAAGTAATTCTACAATGGATTGTCCATCCCGTGTTTCAGGGTCTTTGTACCAGAAAGTAATGGTACAAAAAAGGGTTGAAACATGCAACACCAACACTGTGACCCTCTAAATTCATAAACTGTTAGCAGCAATAGGTTGTAGGAAACGATACAAGTCTATTTAAGTTACTCCAAGACCACACACAGCAGAGTCATGTAAATGTGAGTATTTGCATGAAAAACGAGAAGTGCAAAACCGCACGTGATATTTGTTGACTGTTTAAACAGCCAAGTAGCTATTTTCACGAGAAGAGAGTTGGCATCAGTGGGCATGTCTCATCTTGTGACTCCTGGCTCGGAGTGTGCCTTTGATGCATGAGTCCAAATGATTAACTTAAACAAAGCTACACGGCCCAAACTCAGAGCTTGAATCTTTCTCGTTCTGCCTCTCTCCGACTCTGTCATCTCCCCCCGGTTTATTTCTGACTTTAAATTGATTTGACCATATTTATGAATATTTTATGAGTTTCTGAATGCAGTTTTTTTAGTGTTGGCAGAGGAGGATCTGATTGTGTGGGTTTAAATGGCGATGGAAATTTAGATTTAGATTTAGCTCAGATCTATCAGTAGATTCACTGAACTACGATATGTCTCTCTTGCTTGTCACTCGGGCGCTTGGTTGTGCTTGAGTCCGACAGGTGAGCGCCACCGCAGACTGTTTCATAATCCGGGTTTTTTCGAGCTCTACTACTTGGAGATAAACGGATTTTCAGTCGTTTTCACTGATATGATGACTCTCAGCCTGGGGGGGGGGGCACGTTGCTCGCCTAGATGTTGAGCTACCGCCTGTTTCATGGCAGCGCACCAATAGAGTTTTTCCTCTCTCTTTCCCTCAGGTCCGCAGTGTGAGTTCGGTGGTGAACCGTCGCCGAGAGCAGCGGGTGCTGGTGATGGTCGTCACCATGGTGGTGTGCTACCTGGTCTGCTGGCTGCCGTACGGGGTGGCGGCCCTGCTCGCGACCTTTGGGCCCCGTGACCTTATAACGCCAGTGGCCAGCATCACGCCATCCCTGCTGGCCAAGTTCTCCACAGTCATCAACCCTTTTATTTATATATTCATGAACAAACAGGTGAAGTGTGATCCGTCACTGTTTCTCTGCTCTTCGTCTTGATTCGTCGCACTGCCTGTTTCCCCTTCCATCACCACCTCTCCGCCTTCCTGCTATGCGTGCGTATCTGTGGAATTTTCCACAGATATCCTAAACTAAACTACACTGAACTAAACTGCTGTAGACTGGAGTCAGCTTAGATCAGACTAATTATCTGCTCTCCCTTATTTAAGCAAACAGTCCAGACACCCAGGCCAGTAATTGATGTTATATGAGATTCGCACCCAGGGGAGGTTAATGTAGGTACGAGCAGACCTCCACTCTCCATCTGCCGGCTCCTCATTTACACCCTCAGACACAACACACACACACTAAGACGTATAGCACAGACGCGCAGATTACACAACATTATTATCGTGGTGTCAAAGCCATAACAGCATCAACGCATTACACCCCCCCCTCCCACACACACACACACACACACCCCACCCCCTGTGAAGTTGTGATACACATCGCTGTTCTTCAAGGACACAGCAAGGAAAGAAAAAAAAAAACACTTTCATAACACGAGGTTATTCTTGCTCTTTAAAACGGACACAGGCAGAGTCAAGTCAGACAATGACTCCTCTGTCATCAAGGAATTAGAAAAAAAAATTTGTGAGGAAGGAGGAAAGTAAAGGGAAAGAGCAAAAAACAGAAAAAGAGAGAAAGGAAAGTATGAAAAGAAAGCAAGCAAGGCGGGAGGACAGAAATCTGTATGAGAGGAAAGACAAAGAAGATGGATGGTGAGAGGAGCGACGGAAAGAAAATATAGCAGGTGGGAAGACTGGAGGTAAAGGTGAAGTTAAGGCAGGAGGAAAGATGTTGGTAGGAAAGGAGGAAGTAAAGACAAAGGTAAATATAGAAAGGGAAAAAAAACAGATTCTAAGAGAGTTTGCACGAAGAGACGAGGGAAAGTAGAGGGAAGAGGTACTGAAGAAAGCAGGACAAGACAGCAGAAAGGAAAAGGCAAACAGGAATGTAGCAACGGGTGAAAAAACGGATTAAAGGAAGGACACAAAGATGAAAGACAGGTAGGAAAAAGAATGGTGAAGGGGGGGGGGATCTGTTTAATCTCCAAAAGGTAACGTAGCTTTGATTTTGATTAGCATGTGATGTTACTATCAGGGAACGACACACTGTGGCGCTGACCTTTCCCTCTTCTCTCACAAACTCTTTTAATCTGTCTCTGTCTCTTTTTTTTATCAGCTTCTACCTCAGTCTGTCTTTCGGGTGTTTTTTTTTTTTTTTTTCCATCTGTCACTTTTGAGCTTGTGAGACATTTAACTCTGTTTGATGACTGACTTGTTACGACAGCGCTCTGTCTGGTGGTGTCAGAGTGAAGTTTCGCGCGCGCGTGTGTGTGTGTGTGACGGCTAAGCTAACGGATGCTAACTGAACTTTCAGGGTCACCGATAGACGCTCTGGAGGCCGCGCTGCGTGGCGCTTTCAGTCTTCAGTTCCTCCCAGCCCATAACTATGGCAGCAGTGTGTTGAGGCGAGTTGAAGACTTCAAGCGCTGTGCAGATTCACGCCCTGGACCTGAGCTGCCATCGAACAATTTACACCTTTTCTGCACAAAGTAATAGATTTCGAACTGGTCAGGCTCTTCCTCTAATGGAAACAAGAAACGATGCTGTCGCTGTGTTGTTGTAAAATGTTGTGAAATGTTTTCAGCAAATCTCTTAAGTTTCAGCAAAATAAAATGGGAATCATTGCATGTTTCCATCACTTACCTATCATGTGACTATATTCAAGAGAAATCAGGGGTTTAAATTAACTGAGTACATTTACTCAAGTACCTAACTTAGGCACAATTATGAGGTGCGTTGCTCTGCTTTGCTTTATGCTACTTTATGCTTCTACTCTACCTCCTTTATCTGACAGCCCTAGTTACCAGTTACTTTACAGATTCAGATTATTAATATAAATATAATCAACCCATAAATAATGTTGTTTTTTTTTATCATAGATTAAGATGCCAGTTAGTTAGCGCCACTTTTACCAGCTGCAAAATGAAATCGATGTACACATGGATGCGTCAGTAATTATAATCCAAAGATAAAATATCAGTACTGATTAATGCTTTAATTTTTGGTAAGTTTAAGTTTAATAATTATAATTATACCCAGGGCCCTCTAGGCAGATTTTGCCCAGGCATCCCCCCACTACTGCAAATTATTTTCCGTAACAGAAAGGTCCATAAAGTTTTCTATTAATGCAGATATTTCTTCCAAGTTTAATAAATTCCCAGACTTTCCCACCATGAAGGTCTAAAACTGTGTGACAGCTTTAAAATGAAGAAATGTCTACTTTGCTCCTCCGTGGATGCAACCATGCAGTGAGTGATCTTTTTTCCTTTATTTTATTTTTAGACGCCTGAAGGGGTAAAGCTGTCCAGTAATTCAGCAGAAAAATGGCAACAACAACAACAAAAAAATAGAGGAAAGTCTAAAAAAATAAACATAACTTTGTGCAGCAGAAATATGCTTTGTTTGTTTGTATTTCCTCTCTTATAAATCATCCGGTGATGATTGGTAACCACTGGTCCGAAAGCTGTTTTCTAAGAGGAAGTAAAATTATCAGCCCCTGTGGTGATAGAGAAGCTGTTGACATGCACCAGGAAGAGTATTTTTTCTGGACGTGAACGGGGAGAGAGTTCTATCACATATCTGTTTGCCTTAAAGACACAAAGACACACACACACACACACACACGCAGATATGCACTGGCAGGTGAAGATTTGATCACTCCTCAGTCTTAAAATCCAATCTGTGCCTGATTTTAGCTATAATCCCTCATGATGTCAGCTTGCCCCGTTCCTCCATTCCCCTCTTTTTTTTTTTTTTTCCTTCGTACACCTCCGACATCCCTTTCTCCTTCACACTTCCCACCTCCACTTTGCACATCCATCCTTTTTGTTCCCTCTGGGGTTTTGCTTTTATACCAACATGTCGTTTTTTTCTTTTTAACCCGAGCACGGCTCTCCAGCAGATTAATACACTGGGATTTGAGACACTAGAAGATGTAAAACGGAGAGCTAATTCTGAAAGCTGAACAATTTCCTCGGGGGAAACAGAAATTAATTGGCTCATATATGATGAATTGTCAGCCAGCTGCTTAAGCATCTTAGTTAAAAGGCACCGCAAACTGCTCCCATCTGTCATGTCAGTCGCTGGATGCCACTTTTTTCAAAAGGAGAGAAACATGCTGGAGGAAAGTGCTCGCTATGATGATGTAATGAGATGTACGCGGGTGCCGTGTTTCACGCAGCACGCCCGTTTGATCTGCGGCGCCCTGGGGAAATGTAGTAGACTTTAAGTATACGTGTGGAACCGGCGAGTATACTAAGTACACTACGTTTATCCAGGGGAGCGCGAGGCCTGCAGGACTCCTAACACGGAGAAGGGAAAGACCTGCACGGCTGAACTGGATCTGTATGATAGCTATTGTTGTATTTGTCAGAAAAATTTACTTCCATTGGAACTGTATATGAAATATTCTTGCATATTCTAATGATTGTTATAATAATCAGCAAGTTACAATTAGTATCACTACCGCTGCTACTAAAACCGTAGGTGCTTAGTCTACTATTACTATCCTCTCACTACCCCTAGTAGTTCTTCTACTTCTATACTATTACAACTGTTACTTGTACTGTGCCAACGATACTACTACTACTACGACTACTAACCCCCAGGGGTAGTAGTACTGCTGCTCCTGCGTCGACTAGGTCTTACTACTGTTAGTACTACTCCCGTGACTTTCACTAATAAAATGATATAATATCACATGCTGCCATTTTGTAACTGCTACTACGCCTACTACTATTTTGCAACTACTACCACTACTACTACCACTACTACTACTAGGTGTACTGATAGGCGCTCTACTTCTTCTTCTACCACTTCTATGACAGATCAACCAGTCTCAGCTGAAGGACGTGTTAACTACCTTACCTGTTCAGTCTCTCACTGCAGTCCGTGTGCCGCTGTGGCTCTCCGCCACCCCAGCGCCGCCAGTACTCGAGACCACATCTATGGCTCCCGGGGGAGATCTCACATTGGCTGCTTTTAATTGGCATCTCCCCTTATAAATCAGTCTCATTAACAGCGTTGCCTTCATGTTCACTTATTGTGCCTCGCTGCTTTTACAAGTCATGTCATGGCAAGCTCGGCCATTGTTAGTCATGTTATCGCTACTATTACAACCACTGATATTATTACTACAGTGCTAATAATGTCATGAATTATGTGCGTGTGTTTGTGTAGTTCTACAGGTGTTTCAGGGCATTCCTCAGATGCTCCACCCCCGAGCGAGGCTCCACCTTAAAGACTTTTTCACGGCCCACCAAGACGCTCCGCACCGTCCGCCATGAGCAAGATGTCCACGTGTCCGCTCTGGCCCCCTCCTCTGCCCTGCCCTCGCCCGACTCCGTCCACGGGTCCTCGCAGGGGGGCAGCCACGCGGCTCCGCCTCCATCGAATCGGGGCTCCGCCGCCCCCCGCTCCCCTGCTGCGGAAAGCCCCAAACCTAAACTGATCCTGGTGGCTCACTACAGGGAATAAGAGCAGGGAAACAAGAGCGATCGTTTAGAGCGGGAGCGAGGAGCACGCGGGCAGGTGTCTAATTAAGAAACAGATCTCCCTGATAGCAGAGAAGAGCACACGGTGAGCTCAGTCGGAGTCTCAGATACAAACTGGGATGTTTTAATCCCAGGACACTTTATCATTGCTCTGTGAAGTCGGCGAACAGGGATACACCAAAAATGCCAGTCTCATCCTGCTTACCAGAGGCACTGTATACAAAGCAGAAGGAAGATATGAGGCCTGGGGCTAAACATACTGTAATGCTTCACGTTGAGACCTCTGCCATTAGATGTACTTGCTGTTATCACATCCATCGTGCACAAGAGCATTAAAAGTCGCAGTTAAGCTCACTTACCTCTGCCTCAGGTTTTGCAAAAAGGGCCGCGGGGGATCCGTCAGAGATTTAAAATCTAACAATCTTGCATTCATTTGTGTGGTTCCTTCCATAAACCAGGATGAGTAATTTTCGTTTATTCTGTGGAAAAAGTTCAGGGCTTTAGGGTCAGAGCACTGCCCATGCAGAGCCAACATGGAGAGGCTGATTACAAAGCCGGACGACCGCTGTTCGGAAAAATTTTGCAAAAAAATGCTTGAAAGAAAGTCACATCGCGGGCAAGCACTGAAGCAATTACTCATGCAGGGAGAGCTCTGCTCTAGCTTTTGGATATCGAGTGTTTTTGGAATAAAAAGCCTTTATTTGTGTGGAATTCTGATGTGTATATTTTTGGAAGATTTGTTAACGGATGCGCAGTGCGTAGAATCCCAAGGGGAGCGTGCGTTAGCTACAAGCCAAGAATTAGCATGTTAGCGTTGGACGGGGAAATAAGCACGATAGCACTTTATTGATTCAGACGAACCAGATGGAGAGGAGGCCGTGAAATTGCATTCGCTCTGCCCCAGTAATACAATTACGAAAAATTAAAAATCCACATAAATAGGTCAAGCTTCTTGTATTGATGAGGTGTCTCCGTTACACAACTAAATAATGTTCTTGCTTAGTCGGAGAAATAATTCAGGAACATTGTGGAGCCGCACAACGTTCTTTGGTGGAGATTTCATGAACTGTTTGGCGATTTTTTTTTTTTTTTTCTTACACAAGGCAAAGAGATATTTACTGTCAGCAGGATTATTCTCTCTTTTTCAATTATAATTCGGTTTCCCCGACCCTGTTTCCATGCCAAATATTGGAGGATTTGATACAGTGTTAAAAGATTTGTTAAACTATTTTATGCAACTGCGAAGGTCTTTATTATGCCTTTATTTACTCTCTGCTGCACATAGGCCCTCTGTCATCAATGCTGGGACTATTGTGAAAGACATTAAAGGGACATTTCACCATGTTATGAGGGACATGTAAAGAGAGCTCACTGTTTTGAGTTGTGTAGATGTTTCTGTAGCTGCTGTTTCTCTCTGTTTAGTGGAAATGTGGGTTTTGTGTTGCCTCCTGACGTATTTTCATTTTGCTTATGTAACATAAATGAAATCATGTCACAAGCAGATTTGGCTGTCTCGATGTTTCTCTATTTACCTCACCCAAACTCTGTGTCTGTGTGTGTGTGTGTGTCAGTGTGTGTTTGTATGTGTGTGTGCGTGTGCGTGTCTGTGTGTGTCTTCGCTCCGCAACCGGGGCTCAGTGTCACTTTCTCTCATTCTCTTTCCTCATAGACAGAATCACGTGTCGATTAATCCCTGAATCAATAACAGAGGCATTATTTACAGGGAGGGAAGCAGATTAGCGGCCTAAATTACAGCCTTCGTCTCGGTGAGAGACAAACAGCATTTGGAGAGTTTGAGTAGGATATTACAACTGAGTGAATAATGAGCCGATGGCTGCAAACACACACACACACACACACACACACACAGAGGCAAAAAAGTCAATAATACGTGTCTTGATGCACGTCTGGGCAGCGGCTCAAAGTAAACTTTTAGAGTTTGTGAGGAGCGTTAATTGTTATCTTTCGGGTATTGTTTTGTAAGTATTGTACGACTGGCTGTAAAAAAAAAAAAATTCAAAAACAGTTTTTGCAGCAGAATAAAGTTCACACACCCCTCCCGCTGCATAATGCACCTCTCCTCTGTCCGCCCTTATGTTCCAGGCTTTTAAAAATATTGATTGTTTTCTTCTCAAACATCATGCAAGACCCTGTCAAGCTCATGCAGACAGGTGCATCGGGGGTTTAGTCCCAGTCCCTTTATAAGCAAGGACGCAATGACAGTGACTGATTCGTTTCTCAAGAGAGGGCAATTTATGCGGCAGATTTCCCTATTTTTTTACCCTTAGCTCTCCGTCTCGGCGACCGCAAGGTAAATCAGTAGAATACCCCGTTCACATTACAGATGATTCTGCCCGGAATGTGTACTTGCATGCAGCACTTGATCGGTTCCAGCGACACTGCATTGATTTACAGCAGAAGTTGACCCAGGTCAAATTTTCTTCCATCAGAACCAGCATCGCCACTGTGCCGACACAACTAGTCTCTATATTTTTTTCTAATTGTGAACGAATGGCAAGAGCAAAACCAACAACGAAATTGATCTTAGGTTCTAGGTTTTGATGTATCTGATCTATCTGATCCTCTGTGCTCCATAGAGCTCCATTGTCTAAGAAGTATTAAAAACACATCTCTGAGCCACATGATCTCACTGGGTGACGTGTTCCTTCATTACCATGAACACACAGACACTGTTGTTTATTTTCAATTAATCCCACATACACCGTCCTGCTGCTGGAAAATAGTCGCCACAGTGTAGGGAAGGTCGTTTGATGTGATTTGTTGACGATTTATTTTAAAAAAAAAAAAAAAAAGAATATGACCAGACTAATGTTTTACGTGTCATTGCAGTCGGTACTTTAATCATGACTAAAGTTTGCTTACAGTCACTTTTAGCTTGTTAACACAAAACACCTAGCAGCATTGAAAACAAGCATCTAAAAAAAAAACCCCTCAAAATCATGAAAACTGTTTTTTTTTTGTAATTTGGGTGAACTAACCCTTTAAAGGCACTTCTTGGAAGTCCTTAGGCACAAATGAACAAATCTTTGAGATCAGTCCTGCTTTGTTGCATGTACGTGTGTGTGTGTGTGTGTGTGTGTGTGTGTGTGTGTGTGTGTGTGTGTGTGTGTGTGTGTGTCTGTGTGTGTTTATTAGCGTGTGCATGTGTCCGTCTAGGATCTGCTTTGTGTGTTAACGCGTAGGAGCGAACCAGCCGTGCCCTTATCACTTGCAGACACGGATTACGTAATCAGACAGATTAAATGCGAACTGATTATCAGCTCCAGACATCTGAAACCAACTGCAGTGCCCTTTACATCATAGTGTAAAATAAACTGTTACTGTTGTGATGGAACGTCAGGACACAGTGTTCACATTTGAATCAAATTATACTGAGCAGTTGCAGGCGATAAACATTACAAATTGGAGTAGCAGGCGTAATGCTGCTCGGCCTCAGCTGGTTATATAATGTTTTGCACTTCGAGTGTAGATCATCTGTTTTTAGCTAATTAACTCACGCTATTCGCGCTGGACTTTAGACTCCTGGACCCCCACTGTGGCCCTCGAAATTTAGAGGAGATTCTTATGTTGGCATGTCCGAACAAAAAGTCAAATTTGATCTCACACAGGCCGCACAAAATGAATTCCTGTGATCTCATTTCTCGGTGTCATACATACCCCCCAAAAAAGGCTCCTGGCTGCGTTTAGTAATTCTCGGTTTACACACTCAAACTTGCGCTGCATGTGTGCCCTTACTTGTTCACAGTGTTTGTGTGAGTCCGGTCTTGTCGGACGTCAAAACAATGCACGGCTGCCAGATTTTACGCCTCCGGAACGTGTCGGAAGATGTTTCGCGGGTGCCCGTTTCACACGACCCAAGGGCCGTTTGGGTGCAGACTGCAAACGGTGGCTGGATCACCTTTCGGATTAGTGAACTGAGTCAAAATGAGACATCCACCCGTACACCTAGGGGCATGTCGGCCGGTTTTTGGTAATGGGATGACTTGCATATTTTCTTCCACCGCTGAAGCACAATACTAACTAAAGTCGTACCGGCATTACGTTGTAGCCCCCGTGTCAAAACCTGGTTTCGAGATTGACGTGAAAAACTGTGAACCTGTTCGTTGATTTATTTTGACCTATATTGTGCTCACATGCTGCTTACTCCTAAATATGCAGTTGCGTTTGATCAAATTACCACAAGCTAACAACCGAAAAACCTGGTAGGTTGACCGGAAACTCGGTGATGACAGGATACATAAATAATACACAGAGAGTGGGAAGGGGAGATCATCAGTGGGGGCTAAACCAGGCTAACACAGCCATATATATATTTTTTTTTAATTTCCAAGAAAGAAAAAAAAATCCCACCGAAATAACAAACAAGGCCTTCTTTATTGATAATTAAACGATAGAGCTAATTAGCTCCTACAAACAGAAAACATAGCGGCACTATCAGCGTACTCTGAATAAAATTTTGATGTTCCCCGTAAACATTTCTAAACGAGATGGATTGGTCTTTTATAATCTTGCCACAGTGATCGCAACAAATGCAGATAAACAGCGGTCCACACAAACAGGCATTAGAGATGAGTCAGATAAGATAAATTAGCTCATTTCCAGGGTCCTTTTGTCGAGAACACTTAGCAAAGCAGAAACTATAGGAGAACACCTCCAGTATTAAGAATTGATTGGCTGACATGGCCTTAGCGTTTCCTCTGCTCTGACCAGGTTGTAATTGGATTGAGCAGAAAAACGTCCTCTCGTCACATTCGCTATCTCATTCGTAACCGGACCAATTTCCCAATCCCACTCGACACCTTATCGGAAAAGAGAGTGTGTTATCTGCGCTAAATTGCCGCATGCATCCTCGTTAGCGCCTTGACAAAGAGAGGAGAGAGATTCAGATTGATTTGATAATCACTACATTTCCAGGATGAATGTTCACGTCGGTTCGAGTGAGCGAAACAATTTGTAAAGAAGAAAATGGTAAAAAAAAAACACTCAGTGGTTCCAGGAACGGAATGAAAATTTATAGATTGGGCCGTCAGCAACTTGTTTGTCCTGGCTCTTTTTTTGGATGATTTTCTTCTTACTTTTACCTGGAAGATTAATCTCGAAGCCCCCAAAGACTTTAATTCTTTGCTTTGTCTCATGCTGACATTTTGAGTGCACAAGACGAAAAAAAACCTTTCAGGACATTGGGAGCGCTGTAGTATCGAGAAACTCTGTAACCATTGGCTTTTCTAACTCTGTAAAACCCACACGTGTGCAGGAGAGGAATTTGTTTCCTAAAATTTGCTACTTCAATTCGGATTTCAATGGCTCACTCACTCCAGGGAAAAGACGTATTTTATTTCGCTGAGACTTTTTGGGTATGGTTACAGTTTCCTTTGGGTCCTAGTTGAGGCCAGGCGGGGCCGTGCAAGCACCCTGACGCTCGTTAAGTGACAGCTGCTGCCAGCTGAAGGGAGTGGAAACCTATGGTTGCTTATACAGAAATGAGTTTCAGTAAACAAAATTACTGTGAAACCTGGAAATAGTGCGGTGCTCCCACCATCCTCACGTCATCCACTCCGCAAAAGCCAAATCTTTCCCTGTTGCACCAGCTCGACATTCTTAAATGTTTATTTTTTAAAAAGGGACACTATAGCCACGGATGCAGCAACAACATCAAAAAAATTAAAATGCTTAAATTGAAATGCAACAATGACTCAGTTTTAGGTCAGTCTGTGTAAAGCTGACAGGGTAGTTGTTGGGGAATTGTAGACGTTTAAAATTTCCATTGTTGACGAAAAGTTAAGACTGCAAGAATGGCAATTTTCACATTTGACTGGGTTTTTAGGTCGGCTATCTTACAGTCTGGTGTGTATACGCTATGCACTGTAAGCTGAATCTTTCAAACCCAATTTTTTTTTAGTTTGCTGCACCGCCCCTTTGCATCCATAGTTCTGAAATAGTTTTGAACGTGAAGTAGCTAGAACAAAGTAGAAGTCATTACGACACACTAATGTGCTTCTGTAACACGTTCAAAAACAAAGTCCCTGACCTGTGTGTTAAAACGGTACATACGGATGGGCCCTGGCTGCGTTTGTACTTTTATTTTGTAAAAATCTAACCTCATTCAGTGATGGCAAAACATCAGTCTCGCGTTCAGATCTCGCCGGGGTTTTTCGCCTTTTTTAAATGACAAAGTAGTCGTTCACTCACACACCCTTCAGTCTAATTTTGAGTGGAAGTAAAACAACATGCTTCGATATCCTCCCAAAATATTGAGCTGCCGGCTGAATACAGCTGATAACTCAAGAAATCAAGAAGTGCTTTTACTTTAACTTTCTGTTTTTAATTGTGTCGATGCTGAGTGCGTCACTGACGTGCACTGACGTGCGTGAATCTCTGCGGGGGCGCGTTGCCCTCGAATAAAACCCAACCGTCACTCACAGTGCACTTGCACGTTGCCATACCCGTCGGCGCGAACACACTTATGCACTCAAAATAGCAAGTCTGAGCACGGAAGTGCGCAAATAGAGACACGGCAAATACTCCCTTCAATAGCTGCTAATGGGGAATCCATCAGAAGCCACCGCTCACACAGACATAAGTGCAGTTAAAATTCATGGTTTTCTACCCTGTTGTCAGGGTAGAAAATTGATTTCTCCCCCCTGAGTGTAAGATTACAGGTGCTGAAAATCTGCCAGTGATAATTGGGGCTTCGTGCCATTTACAGATGACATTCGCACTGCTGTGTGTGTGTGTGTGTGTGTGTGTGTGTGTGTGTCTATATATATATATATATATATATATATATATATATATATATATATATATGTATATCCATCCATCTGTGTGGTACTGTTAAAAAAGGGAATGTGGCTGCTATTGAGCTTGCAATATTTTCATAAAAAGCATCTTCAAAACAAAACCACAAACGACAACTTTTCTGATTTCCCTGAAGTTCCAACATCATTTCATTTACCTTTTTAACTGAGGGAGATTCCTTAAAACAATAGTGAAGTTCGTAGGCCGCGCCAAAATAGCAACGATGAGCAACGGTGGGTTTTTTTTTTTTTTAATTGCGTCAAATATTGTTAGCAGTTCACCAGCGACTTATACCAGATAAGACAAACTATGCAGGCTATAGCCCCTTTTTAAAGAGTTTAAATGAACATATCAGTGTTAATACTGGTTAAAGTGGGAGATATGGTGGCCAAAATATTTGTAACTGGGAGGCTGACATGAATGGTGTGGCTGCTTGTTTTTTTACAGTCTGCACTATGTGCCATGACCGTAGCATTTGAATGTGTGACTCTCTCAAATAGCTCTATTTCCTTTTGTGTACACCTGGCTGGTGGTCGTGTGCTGGCGCCCATTTAGCGCCTCTAACTGGGAGACTGGGTGTGTTAAGTGCATACGGGTAGCGGATTTTCAGAAAACAAATTTTTTTTTTTTTAAATTGCTGTTTGGGGCTTTGCTTGTTGAGGGACGGTCGAACAACAAACACCTGAGGTCAGCCAATTACCTGTCATCTTCCTTACAATGACTAGCATTATCTATATTGTAACCTTTTTGTCCTCGTACTCAGACATCGGGTGACAGACAAAACTGCCAGACCGGGTTGCACACTATTATTAATCCCTACTACAATGACTTCAGAGCGCGGAGGTCTCGTTTTCATCATTTCATTCCGGCCTCATTCCACTCAAGTGTTAACTGTAGCGTTAAAAAACTGGTGCAAAATGCATCTAAACCCTGGATGCAACAGGAGAAGGACGGTAACTCTCTCTTTACTCCATTTTGCTTTTTCTCACCTCACGTAACCCTCTCGCCGGCGCTTCAGCTCAACTGTGTCGCCACCTCTCTGTATGATCATTAGCCCAACGATGCTCTGTTGCTTCTCGCACTTTCACCGGCTCTTCCCTGCATCTGTCTCCTACTCGTAAATCGCCTTCGTCTCCCGTTGCCTCTCTGTTGTGTTCTCACTCTGCTTCTCCTGCCGCTTAGCCTACATCCACACTCAGCTGGCTAAATCTGACGATGCCATTTACGTGTTATAATGTGCATTTTCGCACCACTTTCATAAAGGGCTCTGTACACTTGGAAACACACAGACAGTAGGAGAACTGTTAAACAAATTAGTTCGTACGAAGCGTACTTCAGCCACGTCCAAAAGCAAAAAGCTTGCTCTGATATAGAAGAGGAAGACGTGGTAATTGTTCAAATGAGGATAACGGCGAACACTAAGACATCCTTCCTCTTTTCTCACTGAGGAAAAGTGTTGGGGATTCAGACACCGTCGGACGATCCAACGGGCACTTCGTCTGAGGCATAGTGACCCCACTGCCAACATTTGGCAAGGCGTGGGAGAGACGGCGAAATCTCTGCGCTGCTCTCCCTCATCACCTCTTCTGTGTTTGTTTTAATATCACCAAACTCACGCTTTAATTACTGGGAAAACCTTTTTCCCGTTTCTGACGTCGGACAACTTAAAGCGCAAAACAGCGACTAGATTGCAGCTCATAAATACTGCTGCACCGAGACGTCGATCCACTCTCTATTTTATAATTACAAAGTTGTTAGACGAAATAAATGTGATCGTTAAGGGCACATTCGCATTAAAAAGTGAGTGGACATGAAGAAAGTCACTTGCGGCCATGATGAGAAATGTCATCCAGCCCTAAACGTGGCGTTTTGCACTTTCATCTACGCTGGAGACTTTTCTAGAGAGATTTCATTTTTAGAAATAACTGCCAGAATGGATGGAAGACCACAACTTAAAGAAAACGATGAAACGGTTTAAGCCCCCTTTAGACTGCGCGACCACAAACAGGTCTAAGGTTATCGCAGGTCCCACTGTGCGAGCGGGGTCTAAATCTTTTGCCGCAATCTGTGTCCCACTGTGCCGTATCGGTTTGAGGCGCGTCACATTGTGCGAGGGAAAGGGCCCTTTAGTGAGGATGACTTATTTTCTCTCTCATATATTTCCCTGCATCATAATGTCGACGGGACTTCTGGCGAAGATATTACTAAAAGGTGATAAACATGTTTTCTCTCATCCCTTTGTTGTCGTAGTGGGCCTTGTGCTGCCGGTCCGCAGCCACAGCAGCGAGCTCGTACAGCTCCGCTGCAAACAAGACTTTATAAGACACACACGTAGCCGCACGTACGTGTTCACGCACATACGTTGACTTCTTGTGTTTGTGCGTAAGAGCTCGGAATGAGCTCCCAAAGGAAATGTCAAAGGGCACGCGGAGTAATGAGAAAATTCATCGCAGCAAATTACACTCAAAGCAGCTGCACAACAGAGACACACACACACACAAGCTCGGATCTACACTTGGGCGCACACGTGCATCCATGAGCCATGTGACACTTGTTTATAGTCCTGCCATTCGCTTCCATCCATCATCTCCGACCTTTTGCCCTTCTCTCCATCCTGCGACTCTTCACAACAATCAAGACAGATGCTGCTCCTCATCCTCACCTTCTAAAAATCCACGCTCACCGATATCCTTAACCTGTCCTTGCCCTTTTTTCTCCGCCTCTCTCTTCTTGTTTGTTGACCGTGTGTGAGACTTTGTAACACAAACGGTGCGGCCGGGATTTGCGGAAAATAACGTGGTAACGTGCTGCTGAAGAGGCAGAGTATAATAAAATTAGCAGAGAAGCGTCCAGGAATGGGGAAAATATTTATCGGCTACCTGGAAACCTGCGTGGCCTCTCACAGCTAAGTCAGTGCCTCGGGATTTGTATGCTTGTGCCTCACACGTTTCCTTTGCTTCTCAGCTAATGATTACATTTTTTGTCTTATTTAGAACCAATGACAGCGCCACTGCATACTCTCTCTTTTTTTAACGAGAACGATTATGAATGAGTTTAGCGCCGCTTGGACGCTTACCAGCTGTGAATATCTTGGCAAACAATGAACAAGATAAGGCAAGCGGGGCTCAGCTGGACTGTGATGGATCCTGTGCTGAAAATTGTCCGAGACCAATTATGGATTTTTCTCGAGCAGGAGGTAGGAGATTCTTTCTCAGTTCTCGGAGTGGGATGTGATTGTCATTGGCTTGAGCAATGTCCTTTGCCCTAAAACAGCTGGTGTTTTTTCTTCTTTCTTGGACTATGGATGGGAGTTCTCTCACTATGGCAAACGTTGTGCAAACGTGTCGACATTCAGAGCCCTTTTTTATACCTGGATGGACTCGCAGCACACCCACTGCCAGCTGTTGGGGGGGTTGCAGACAGAGATGGCTCATCTTGTTTCATAACATTTTACAGAGCTATTAGCATAAAGTGAAAATGACCGAAAAGCGAGTAAACAGTGGCCTGCTCTGATCTGGTTGACCTATTCGGCCACACACCCATGATTCCCCATTTTCTCGAACACCGAACCAAAATGTGTTTTCAAACATGCGACTTATTTCATTCATTTTTGTCCCTCTCCGATTCATCACATTCAATCACGCTCGGCTGCAGATCGCACCAGGCTGCATCCTGAGCATTTCATTTTCGATGCTGTCTGGACCCCACGCTTTCCCTGGCCGGGGAGATTTAATATCTGCAGTCAATTCTTCCCAAGTAACTGGGAAATCAAGGCGTTCTCCTTTAATTCTTTCCTCGGATGTTTGGAGTTTTTCTTTGAGAATATATTGATCTGAATTAACTTGATTTGATTGGTATCTCTTTGTACAGATTTTGAAAATTGTGCTCAGCGGATGTCACCATTTTGGATGGGTTAATGCTTGCTGCTGCTTTATGTTGAAGTTGTGCCACACATCCCAGAATTTATTTTAGTTAATGGGATTCTCAATATCTTCAAGTTTCATGTCGGTATAATTTTGCTTTTTGTTCCTAATCGTACTTTTATACTATTTAAAATTTCACGGTGCTTGATCCGTAACGCTGGGTTGTTTGGTTGTTCGGTGCTTCTCGTTCATTCGGTGATCTTGCTTGTGCCGATCCGTCAACGCGCGGTGTTGAAAGCATTGCACGAATGTTACTGGGTCGAACCTCGGAAGTCTGTCCTGACTTTTACGTCGAGGTGACTTTTTCGGACATGAAGACGACATGTTGACTTGCCGTCGCGTTATCGAAATAAGGGGCATCTCTTAAGATTTCTTCTGCACTTGTGGGGAAAACGACCGTCCGTGGCAATTCTGAGTAAACAGCAATGACAGTTCTGAGGTTTTCACGTAAATGACAACGATCCAAAAAGGTTTTGACATTTAATAAGACAAAAAATTTAACATTTTGTCCTGAATTCCAAGTGACACAGACCCTCAGTCATTTCCTACATAATCTCTACGGTGAAGCCTGACGCTCGTCCCATCGTGCTGTGGGTTGCCGTTGTCTGCATCACGGACTGGGAAGAAAACCGACACCGCGGCACTTAAGGGTGTTAAGATTTCCATTTCCATACGACACAGACCTGAGGCACAAGGCCAAAGCAAGGCAGACATCAGCTTGAATATATGAGGACAATTTGTCATGCACTCCAGCCTCCCATTCAATGCACTCTTCGGCTTTAAGGACGCACGTTTCGATGAAACTTGCATGGAACAAACTGATGTTGTAAGACAACACAGTTCTTGATTGTGGTTGTATGTGAAATGAAGGGGTGAACTCTAAAATGCACAGCAAGCGTGGAAATATTTTGTATGGGAGCAAGGGCCTAACAAAGTCTCTTACGCACATCAGCACATGCATATGCCTTTTCCTTTTGGGAAAAAAGTTGATGCTGTTGTGCTCAAGAAAATCAGATTTATATGTTTGTAGTTATCCCAGGCGCAACCTATACGTCATGATTAAGTCTGTTTCCACTGCACTTTGTCACATTTTATTTTAATCAATACGCCAACTTTTCCGCTTCAGACAAAAAAAAAAACTTTTTTTTTTTTTTTTCAAATTTCTGCTGCTTCCGCTGTGTATTTTTTTTTTTTTCCACTACCAGAATCAGACTAAACCGAAGTGTGAAGGCTTCAGGCTACAGTTAATTTAAAAATGCACAAATGCTGCGCAACCGAACACCGATGCTCTTATTGTCCCTCTCACATAAAGGTGTAAATAACAATCTAGTTTGCTTCGCTCTCCCCCATCTTCTCTCTCCATCAAGGGTTAAATGTGAAGGGGCCTCAGGAGAGACGAGGAGGAACCATCTGTTGCTGCTTTACACAGCTGCTCACCACTTCTCCACTTCATGTGCGCACACACACACACACACACACACACACACACACACACACACACACACACACACCCTTGTCTCATTATAATTGTTGCGGCCCATCATTGTCATAATGCATTCCACAGACTCTTACCCTAACCTTAACCATCACAACTGAATGCCTAACCCCAAGCCTAAAAACAAGTCTTAACCCTCAAAGAGCCATTTAAACCATGTGGGGGGTCCAGCATTTTGGTCCCCACAAAGGTGTCGGACCCCAGAAGTATAGTGGGACCCCAGGAATATCGTAAAACGAGCCCACTCACACATAATTACACACACACACACACACACAAACAAACCTGAGGGATTGTGGCTCCAGATGGCACAGCTTCATGGCCAAACACGGAAAGTTTGGCAAACGTACACAGAGAGACACACAGGGGCCATTAGAATGGACTCTGTCACACGGCGCAAAATGGCTGCTCCCCTTTCGTGGCCCTTCAGATTTAATTTTCAGAGCGTTTCATTACTTAGCTATAATTAAATATGGAAAAGGAGACACACAAACCACGCAGAGCCAATGTTACCACTATTCGCTGCTAGTTGGAAGTAAGTTTGGATAACAGTCATTACCAAATTGGACTTGGAGGAGGAAAACACAAAAACAAAACCCAAACACACACACTTCTGTACATGAACACACACACCTGGCGGTGTTGTTAAAAACTGATTAATATTTAATCAGATGGGCCGTTAGCCAGGGTTGTGCCCCCTTTGAGCGGCAGGATGATGAATGAGTGCGCACGGCGAAGGATGGCAAGATAAACACCAGAGCATCGCCGGTACGACAGCGGGAGGCGGGGACATTTATCACACCAAGGTTGCCACGACAACCTGACGCCGGTCGTCGCCAGGCGACCGCTCCGCGCCGCTCGCCTCGGAGAGCCGTGGCCCTCAAGCGATACAGGGCACAGGATCCAAGTAATCACCAAGTTATACAATGATGAGAGGAGGGAACGAAATGTGGGGGGGGGACAAAACGGAAACGCACACAGAGGAGAATGTTTGTCACATCTGGCCCAAAAAAAGTCAAGTTCTTTCTTTCTTTCTTGGTTTGTTTTTCAAGCCCCAACGACCAGATGAACCGCGCGTGTGCGACTCACATGGGCAACAGAGACAAAATTACATTTACATAATAACGTCAGCATGTGGACTGCATCATTTTTTCCAACATAGCTAATATCCCTGAGTAATTATTAGTAATTTTGCTGTAAATTTGGTATGAAATTAGTTCATGGTCTTTTGTCTCTACGAGACACTGCTTCACAATGATAAGACAACCCCATCTCACCTCTCTCTCTCTCTCTGTATCTGTCTCTTTGTGTCTGTCTCTCTTTCTCTCCAGTTTTCTCCTCCTCGTCCTCGTTAGAGCAGTTTCTGTTTCCCTCGGGGAACAAGGGAAAAGGTCCGATGTCTTTAGTAAGCGAAATAAGTAAAAAAAAATTCCCTTCTACGTACAGTACAAGAAAAAAAATGCTACTATTAAAGCATTACTTTCGTTTGGAGAGACATTTTGACTTACAATAAGTGCTTTCATCCTCCATAGCAGGGGATATCAATCTCACTCAGAGAAACCGAGAGTAAAAATAAGATTTGCAATAAGATATTACCAATTTACAATTTCACCACAACCAACCAAGAGTAAACATTGCAACAAGCCAAGGGCTGTTTTTATAAAAAAGTTAAAAAAAGAGAAGAGAAAAGACATTTCACATCGTTACTGATTCTGCAGGTCTCAGACGACCTTGACGAGCCAAAGAGCCAAAGCAACGTCAAGCCAGTTTTCAAAAGGAGAGGACAAGAAATGAATAAAAATACTTCATTATACAGACGGTAAAAGTTTCCCCTCAAATCCCCTCATGTTAATATTGTTCTTGTTCTTCTTCGGTCTAATCCTGCAGCCGTAGAGCCTGTGTAAATCTGCCTCTGAAAATAGCTGACTCCGTGTTCCTCTGACCCTTTGTAATCTGGGAGCGCGGATGTATCTACTGTACGTACAGTGATGATGCAGGCTCTCACACATATCCAGGAGTGTTAGCGATGCACCAACGGCACTGCTTACAGCTGCGTCGTTGCTGAATGGTGTCTTTTTACCTTATATTTTGTTTGTTGGACAAAATGTAAATGATTTTTGCCTCTAAGTCTTCTTTTTTAGTCTCAGATTTCGGAAGGCTCAACCTGAAGTAATTACTTTTTGCCCAAACGACAAGAAAGTAAGTGAGTTTATTTCTATCAGAAACAGCTTAAAACTAGATCGGACCTCCACCGAGGCCAATGTCAAACAGCGTACAGCAGACTTCAGAGAAAAATAAATTCAAATTCAAAGAAATTGATCGGGATCTGCCCCAAAAAAATGTAATGGGTTCGTCCCTGGCCCGTGCCCCATCCCTCCACCAAGTTCGGTGCCAATCGGTTCTGGGCTTTTTACGTGATCCTGCTGACAAACAAACCAACAAACAGACGCGGGTGAAAACATAACCTCGCTGGCGGAGGCAATGATCTTCCAGCTGCAGGATTCAAAAAGATTCTTTTTTTTTCTCTTCAACGATGTATAAGTTGATAAGCTTGAGTTCAGATATAGGTTTTGATGAGTCCATCCGTCAAGACATCAGGACTCGCGCATTCGTTTAGTGAAGTATGCGGGGCGCAAAAAGTTAAATTCACATCTACTTATTAAAATATAGCAGAGTCTTAAAGACTGAGGTTGCCTACAGAGCTCTGGACCAGACTGTGCATCCCTGACAAGCATACAGCATTCACATCAGTTCACGAAGTCTGAGTGTCAATTCTGTCCCTGGTCCAGCAGATATTAAGTTTACATTGTCGGCGCGGCCATCTTCTTATTGTGCCGAGACCTCCGTCACACCTCGTGTACGTGCCTCCCTCGTACGGACGTTTCACTCTGGACATGACTGACTCTCCCTATTCAACGACTTATCTGTAGAAAAAAGAGGTAGAAAAAGACGAGACACTACACAGCACCCAAGGACGGTTTTTCAAATTGTCCTGCCGTTTCCATATAAGGGGTTGTTTGTCACATATGCCCAGCCATATATCTTTGGGTGCATTCTTTGCAGAATAACACCTCTGTTCAGTACAAGCACCTGAGTTTAATAAGCACCATAAGCTGCTTTCTTTTAGTCTCGTAGTAAGGTAATATATAAGAACTGTACAGCAGTGTGTTGACTGCGCACCTGCCAGCAGAAGCCACGATGTTCGGTCATGTTTTTGAAGCAGGTAACGGGCAATTCAACAACACTTGCTTTTTTTTATACAGAAATCAAGTTTGGCAGCTTTTTTTTCAAGACTGGATGGATGTACCAATCAAAATAATCGATTTGATTTTTAGTGAAATGTCTCGAGCTGTTGGATTTCAGTGTATTTTGCCTAACGTCCAGCGGAACGTCACCACACTTCTCTCCGTGCACGGCTCTTTTGACCAAGCCACCGCTAACAAACACGGATGATGCAGCTCAGCATGTGGCTGTATGACAAATATATCTCTCTGACTTGGAGAGCGAAGGGGAGAAGGGGCGAGCGATAATTCAATACCAATTTATTTGTCCTTCACATCATGACGTCTTTATAGTGGATGACGTGCAGAGACACCGAGCTTGGCCTTGTTGAAAGATGCCTGCTGTGTCTCTCTTTTGTCGCCCATCTTCTCATCATCAACTCGCCAGTGCCTCCTCTACCCTTCCTCGGCTTTGTTCACTTGTTCTTGCTCTTTCTGGACTCCCTCACTTCTATAGGATCAGTAATTGGGGGGCTTGGTTCCCAGCTCTGAACACAAGGTGACAGAAGCAACACCTTTTGATTGCGGGACGACGCGTCACCCCGATGTGCCATTACAGCCTGTGAGTTGTTTCTAGGTGCCCATCATGCTGAAGATCTAGCAAGTGCGGGCCCAAAATGAACGAAAGAATCTTTTCTACTGGGATTTTTGCAAATTCATTACAAATCGAATTTACACTGGTACGTACTGCCTCCAGGAACGAGCCGTATCCTTGTTCTCTCAAGTCCGACACCGACTAAAGCTTTCACCCTCTTCCGCCTGTTCAGCTTTTACGTTGCCGAACCAACTGCCAGCCATATAAATGAAAGCATCACAACCTGCAAATGGTGTTGCAAACTCACCTAACAAAGTTTAGCTCCAAGCGGCGCAGGTAGTGACTTCCCCCGGCGGGCGTACCGTGCCGCAGCTGCATGCGATCGCTGCTGAGGCCGTCCAACACCGAAAACAAAACCCGCGCACTGCACTCGGCTGCTGCGGACGCCGGCTGTCGTGCAGACTCGCTGCCGTCGGCTTTTGCCGCACATGTCGAGCTGCAGCCCGTGCGCCGAAGAAACCGAACTGAGAGCTTCGGGGCTCCTCCAGATTCTTTCATGCAACAGAGTCGCAGTAAATTCGGAGCTCGTTTGCCTGTGGATACTACTCCCGATTCCTGCGGCCTCCTGACTTTGGAGACACTCCAAATTCTGCAGTTTGGTTAAGTTACACAACTTTTAGTGCCTGTTGGTGTTGATAACTGTTTTGCATTTTGATTTAAATACTTTCTTCATCTCTAGGTCATTTTCTCATTTCAGTGTCTGTCATGACATGAGTTTTGTCTATTATACATTTGTTAAAGCACACTGGTAGTACCAACAGTGTTGCCAGATCTTAATTGGTTTAGTTTATACTGAGCTCATTTGTTGCAAAGTCGTGTTTTTATGAAATTTCTCCCATTTTTTTTTTCTGTGTGTCAAGTAATTCACACACAGGAAGAACTGGGTAATGTATTAATCCATTACAGGAGAACCGTAGGGCTGCAAACAATTATTTTTTTAATAATCAACTGATTTTTCAGTGTATGAAACGTCAGAAAATAGTAATAAAAATGATTGAAATTGTTTTTATTTTATTTTTTATACCTGATCTCATACAAAACAGACAGAGAATATTTAATCGTCACCCTTGTGCAAACAACAGTGAGAGTATTTACTCCACTAACCAATAAAAACAATGATGTACTGTGACTGGTTTAATATTGTCAAAAGCCTTGTTGTAAATAATGCATCTTTTGACAGCTAGTGACAGGACGGAGGCGTAAAGGATGCACAGTAATTAATGTGACAGTGCGATCTATTGTTAGCCTTCAACAAATAATCAGCTTTGACTCTTGTTGACAGCATTGGGAGTGACTGACGTCCCCGTCTCGTCCTCCCCCTGCACATTCAGCAACCACAAGGGGGAGTCCCAGCTTCAGTTGTGTGTGTGTGTATGTGTGTGTGCGAGCGCGTGTGTGTGTGTGTGTGTGAGAGAGAGAGAGAGAGAGAGAGAGAGAGTGCAAGGGGGGGGGGGTATCAGTTTGTCAGCAGCTGGAGGCGGACTGACTCGTATATAATTAGGAGTGAGGATCTCTCTCTGTCACAAACGCACACAGATGAGGCACATGCCATCACTCACTTCCTCATTCAGTCGGATGGAGTTTGTCTCATGCTGTCTCCTTTGATTTGCTGCTTTTTACCGTCTTTTGCCCCGCAGTAGTCTGAACGCAGAGGTGAAGATGCAGGCCCCACTCGTACTTTTCACCGCTCTCTGATCTCCTGCGCTCTCTCTTTTTATAGCGCTGCGTTTTATCTCTCTCTCTCTCTGCCTCCTAAGGGAAACACACGCTCCACAAACCTCTGTCAGACTCGGTCCATTAGTGTCAGCGGTAACTAGCGTATACAGTCGCCGGATTCATGTTTACATAACGTTTAATTTTTCCCAAGGTAGTCACCTGGCCTGGTGGCCTGGTCTGCTTTTGAAGAGCCATTAATCGTTTTCAACAACTGGGGGCAAATGTAGCATAAACCACCCATGAAAACCGCCCCGTGTTTCTCAGGCATCTTTCCCGCTTTGTAATTTTCCATGTTGCATCAAGGTTTGCTTTGGCCCAGTGGACATCTAGTCTATCCCTAGTTTGGGGATTTTACTTTAATGTGCACAGATTTAAGGGGTACCTGCCTCTGAAACCTTAACCGTCACCTCACACTGCATTTGAATTTTTACATGCTGCAGGCTTTTTATTTATTTATTTATTTATTTTATTTGAACCTCCTGCTGACTTTTCGCAGTGCATCTAATCATACAATAGCATAACTCTCTGAGTTTCCAGAGTAGTGATGGGCTTAGTTTTCTTTCAAAATAAGCGTGAATTGGCTTGTTTGTTTCGAATTCAAAGGAATACAATGTCATTTGAGGAAATGCTATTATTCGCTTTCTTGAAGCGGTTCAGCGCAGCGTGGAAAACCGGTCTCTGGAATATTCTGTTTGCTGCCAACATTGCTAGAATGGATGCGCGCTATCCATTCGTCTACTGTAGTCTACTGCTGGCTTTAGTTAGCTTTAGCATCTAGCCTGTTTCTGTAAAGAGATGTGTATGTAACATTAAAGCCTGTAGGAAACTAATGTTATAAACCGGCTGAACAGGCTCTTTACTTTGGTGACAGCAGTGCAGAGATGCTGGAAGTTTTTTTGTTTGTTTGTTTGTTTGCTTTTTAATGCTACACTAAATGCCCGCTTCATATTTAACAGACAACTGTCGGAAGTTTTTGTTTGTAAATTATACAAATCCTACGAATTCTCTTAACTGTATTTCTGTTGTGCTTAACACATTCGTACTTTCACTTGTTTCGCATTTGGAAATTTTATCAGAGCAAATTCACGGTAACTCCTTGGAATGGCGGTGCCGAGAGGTTTTCCCGCAGGTACCCAAGAAAAAACAACACAAATCAAACAGGACGACGGTCAGATACAGGTTGAAAATGGCAGAAGACATAATTGCAGGTTCAAACCGCATGCAGATTTGTGTTTCTGGCCCCGTAGGTATACGCGTAGTACAAGAGGGAGGATATCAACAAGGACTCCACCTTTCTTGTTCTTCCTGCAGCCACTACTAACGCTCGCACGTCAGAGCAGCAGAGATGACTGAATCCTGTAGAAGTTTCTATACTTTTTTTGAATCGGGTTTCTGATTCGTAATTACTACGATTACAGTATTGTTTTCATAGTTTCACACTCACCTCCAGTAAAAAAAAAAAAGCCTCAGCCTTTATGGGAATTGTGGTCGAAGCTGTGCACCGACACGCATCTGTGGGGGCAATAGAAGAATGAGTTGACGCGACAACATTTGCCACGGAAAGCGTCGCTTTCGTAGTGACAACCAGTACATCTACACAAACACTGACTGAAGACACGTATTGGGAAATTTAGTTAACAATGCCACATCACAAAGGAGCCACAGACTCAAAAAATGATTTTTCATGCACTGCATTCAAAAAATTTAAAAAACGCAGGACTTTTACTCTTTACTGTAAAACACCGTTATTACTGCTGCTTCCACAGTAATTACTCTTTGGAGTTCTCTTAAAGTGTCAAGAGTTTATGAACATTTTACCCGATAACTGAAACGGTAAAATGATTTCCCCTCCATCCAGCATACCTCAACACTACTCAAATCTTTTGAACCCAACTCCTGAGAGAGGTCAGAGACCAGCTGTCTAAGCGCCAGAATGTCCCCGTCAGACGTGTTGTCTTGAAAACTTGAGCTGTTTTTCTTCTTTTTTTAGTCTTTAGTTGTTTTAGAAGGCCATGTGCTGTCAGATTTGACTTTTTTTTGAATGTCTACAGCTCAACCTGTAAAGGTTGGGCTGGCATTTCTGCAGCTGCTCTACCTCTGTGTCAGATAGTGGAAGAGAAGACTTGCCTCCGACCAGCTTGTTATTCTACTTCCTCCCGCTTGTCTTTTCATTTTGTGTATAGTTTGTTAGTCTAGACTCAATGTAATAGGTTTACGACCAAAATAAAATAAATAAAACCTTTCCAACAGGATTTATAGTAAATAAGTATTCCAATTAAAATGCATCCCTGTGATCCTGCCGGATGGTGCAGGATTATGCAGTGCATGACAAAACTCAGAGCAATGGGCATATTTTACAATTAAAACTGAGATCACAGTAAGCACAAATGATTTAACTGTCAACTGTGCGGGTCTTTCTATTAGTCATCCCAGGAAATTAATCCTTCTATGTGCAGCTGCTCCTGCTCCTAACAGCTCCCTCTGTCCTTTCTAACGTTCGCTGTAACGCCGATATGTAAATGACACAATGAGTCACATCCTAGAGCCATGTGGAGGCTACCACTCACACCGTAAAATGTATCCACAGTTAGATTACCCAAACGAAGTAAAAAAAATAAAAAAAGGGCATAGCCTTTCTTGATCCCCAACGACGTCTTCGCCCTTTCCACTGCACCTCTGGACAACACCATAGGAGGAGCCATAGTGATGATAACTGTGGTGAATCCTTTTAAAAGTAGCTAAAGTCTGGAGTTTTTCTTTCAAAAAGTCAAAAGCACTACAGGAGCTTCCCTCCGGGGCCTCTGAATGGACTGTTGCTGTTAATGTGTTTGAGAGCTCTTGGATCAATAAAGCCGAGCCTCTGCTCTCGCAGACCCTCCTCATGCTGCGTGTATTCGGAGCTGACCCAGAGAACCAGGGTGGCAAAAGACGACGTCAGAGGAGGGTAAGACGAGGGCAGAGGGCGCAGAGAAACCCCTTTCCCCAACGGTGGGGCCCATCAGTGGAAGTTCAAGCGTTGTCTTGGCTGAGAAACGTCAAGACTGAATGGAGAGGGGAGGTTTAAATCATATTAATGCTTTGGGAATAAAGGAAAACATCCATCCTGTTGGAATACCTGATAATTTCTTACTTTCACACATACAGTCACTTTTCACCTTGTGAATCAAAGGTTTTATTATTGTTATACCCATGATGATCCTTTTGTAGTATCAAAAATTCCTCTTCCGTAGGGTGAAAGGGACGCCACTGTTTTCTCCCTCAGTGAAAACAGTAGGTACCCTCAGATTGAACTCATGTCAGTCACTCCAGAGATAATATGGTGGAGAAAAACTAGTATGATGGACAATGTTTTGGCTCTTTTGCGTGCAGTCACGAGCAAAGCAATAAACTGAAGCGCTATACTTTTGCAGTAACGACGGAACATACTGTGGAAGCCCATTTCTACCATAAAAACAGAAAATATAGATGAAATACTGTGAAAGACAAATTTAAAAGATCAGACAGGTGGGGTATTAAGTCAAAATGATGAGCTGCTGAATCAAGATTATGACTTTAAGTAAAAAATCTAGTATAAATCTGAATTTCACTCAAGATAAGTTTTAATAAGTTAGAATTATGAGATTGTAAGTCAAACTTATTAGATACAAGGTCCAATTTAGGAGATAATAAGTACCGTACTATCTCCAGATGTTGACTTTTATTATTCCTAACTTTGCATCTATTTTGTTTTCTGGCGTACACGAGGTTCAAGTGTCTACGGATGCTTTGATACTTAAAGGGGAACCTTTTTACACATAAGTCAGTTTACTAGTGACAAGAAGGTGCCAGCCGGCCTGTGAAAAAACAGCGATATTTTTATCCTCCGTGGCTCTGGGGGGGGGGCTTATCACGTGAGAAAATACATTTTCAGCTCCAAGCTTCATTGAATATAGACCTAAGCTTAGGGGACTTTATATTTACAGCAGAAACCTTGCAACACAAACCGGAGGAGTCTGACGAACGCTGGCCTTTACCAGGCAGTGAGGGTCTATAAAAAAAAAATATTCTGTTGGCTGCTGTAGAATCCCTCGTGTTTTCTGGCCTTGACCCATGCTAGAAGTCAGTATATCTGGTGAGTGCCCCAGCTGTATTAGTGCAATATCAAATTGCTGGAGTACCCTTTAATTACTTCCTTCAATCTAACACCTAACCACCCAAAATATGTCTTTGCTGTTGTGAGACAGTTGTCCCATGTCGCACCAGTGGACAATTATGGTCGGGTTGAGTCAAATGTCAAGATTCAGTGAATGAAATGGAAATACAGCTTTCGAGAGCTTTTTATTAGAACATTCAAAATGGAAAAAAAAAAAAAAAAAACTTTACATAATCCATCACTGACAAAAAAAAAGCAACAAACAAATTTAAAAATGTGAGATGCTTGGATACAGAAGCGAAGCTTAGCGTTGAGAAGTCATTACACGTTCGAGTGGATTGAGGAGGTTTGAGGTGGAAGCTGGAAAGCAATAGGCCAAAGCAACAGATGTGAAGCAGCTAAAGAGAGGAAAACATTGCTGGAACACCCTCAGTGTTCTGAGCGCGCGCTCGCTCATTGGGTCCATAGACTTCTCATGTGTCCCATATCTGGTCCAGTTTGGACTGGTCGTGCACTGCGTGAGGCGGTCATGGGCTAAGCTGCAAGAAAGCACGGGACTGTGTATTCATGTCCATCTGCATGCATGAGTGTGTTTGCTTATTTACTTCTTGCGGTAGTCGTCTGGATAAGCTCTGTGATCGTCCTGCTCAGGCCACTGGTCTCCGTAGCGCCTCAGTATGTCCTGCAGGCTGGGCATACCCTGTGAGAGTGGCTGGTAGGGCATGTGAGGCTCCTCCTGGCCACTTTGGTAGGGCTCCGCCTCATACTGGTCCTGCTCCTGCTGCTCCGGCTGCTGCTCGCCAACTGCCGCCCCCTGGTTGTGGGCCTCCTCGGCGTGATGCTCGGGCTGGGCCTCGACGTAGGCCTGGTCGGGCTCGTAGCGACGCAGGCGGCAGTCTCTGTCATACTCGGGGTCGCAGTGAGGGTTGGTAGGCTCCAGGACTCCGTTTCTTGTGCCGTCAGCATTCAGGTGGGGCTCGTAGGCCTCGGCTGGGTAGGGTATGCGGCGATGGACTCCAGAGCGTGGCTCGCTGGGCTTCAGGGGGAAGCACTCGCGGTCATAGCCGATGAAGCAGTCATAGCCCTCCTTGGTTTTACCTGGGGGGCCCAGAGGGTGGCGCTCCTCCCGGGCAGGCTCCTCATAATTGGGGTTGGAAAAAGGGTACTGTTGCCTGGGGGTGGGAGGGCCGCGGCGATGCATGGTGGCTGCTGCCTCGCGGATTGCGGAGAAAGGATCGTTGGGGTTAGACTCTGGAGCAGCCTCCATGCGTGGAGCATGTGGGTCATTAACTTGAGCTTGGGACATGTATCGGCGGATAATGGCATATGGGTCACTAGCTGCAGGAGAAGCTGGGGCGCTGGCCTGTTTGAACATAGCATAAGGATCAGTAACTCTGTTAGCATTAGCATAAGCATCCCTGAACATGGCGTAGGGATCGTTGTTCTGCTCAGCAACAGGAGGGGCGGCACGAATGGCAGCAGCCTCGTCTGTCTCCTCGTTTTTGTACCCCTCAGGGGGAGTGGCAAATTTGGTGGCGGTAAGAGGGTTGCAGCCTTCTTCATAGATAGGGTTGCAGGATCCAGGGCCAGCCGGGGCAGGGGGGTTAGGGGCACGGGGTGCCTGGAGGGACGGAAAAAAAACAACCTACATCATGATAGTCAGAGCACAGATGTAAATAAAAACACCAGACGTATGAAAAATAGAAAGCAGAGATGAAAATCTGTCGGACCGCATTTAAAAAAATCTTTCAGTATAATAAATAAAGTGTACCGAAAGGGAGGCAGCATAGGCGCAGAACGGATCCCTGACTGGATCACAGTTGGGGTACTGCAGGTAGAGACCAGAAGGGGCCTTCTGCACCAGTTTTGGTTTGCAGGTGGGGTCTTTCTTGGGATCACAACCGAGGTGGGCGTAGGAAGGCGGGGCTCCAGCGGAGGGTGTGTACCCATAGGCAGCTCTCAGGTGGTACTGCAGACAGTCCACGTCATCGGAAGAGCAGATACGCAGCAGCTCGGCCTTCTGCTCCTGAAGCACGACAAATACAGGCAGATGTGGTACCATGGTGTCATAAAGGCCAGAGAGCATGTGGCACTGTATCCCGCAGTTTAAAGCCACTGCGCAGATTCATCATGTGCTCTATCATCTTTCAACTTATTCTGATGGTGTGAATTTTTATGTTTTTGTGGAAGAATTTAGACAGTCCGGGTGACAACTTGTGCAGTTCTGTCTTTTCAGCCCGTCATTCCCAGTATTCCCAAACTGAATCATTTGGAGGAGGGACGCTGCCACTGCGTCTTCTTTAGAACTACCACAAGGGGGCACTAAAATTTTCAAACGATACATACCCATTGTGGCTCTCAGGTATGGTACTCTGCAGCAGCCTGAAAGTAAATTAGTTAACTGCTACCTACGCACTTCTATTTTTGCGTTAAAATGCCTAAATAAATAAACAGTAATATGGATTAGTTTTGACTTTAAAACTTTAAGTTGATTTTTATAGCCAAGTGATGAAAATAATGTTGTATATTGGAAGTATAATTGGTAAGAATTGTATTTCTTGGTTTGCTATGGACCAAATGTTATATTAACATTTCACTCCTTGTGAAAACCATTCACTAAATTCGGTAAAGTGGGGTTATGCACAATGAACAACACTGCCTGATAGTATACCTTGGAAAGGAAAGGCGTTGTGGATGGAGCGTAGTAGTAATACCCAGACTGCGGGTCCTTTGCTGGGGCAGCAGAGCGGACGTACTGAGGGGATGGGGCCTTAACTGGCGCTGGGGCAGGGGTGGCAGCTGGGAGCACCAGGGGCAGGTAGGGGCTCTTACCCTGCACCAGAGCAGCATACAGGCAGTAAGGGTCCTTGGTGGGGTCACAGGTTTTTACTGGTGCAGGTTTGGGGGGTTCGGGTTTAGGTTTGGGCCTGCTGGTGTAGGAGGCCACACAGTTGGGGTCGTCAGAGTCGGCGCAGGACTTGTAGATCTCCCCGAGGTGGCGAAGGTAGGCCTTGTAGGAGCGACGTCCCTCAGCGCGGTTCTTGTTCTGGAGGTAGGCCAGGTAGATGCGGTCCATCTCCTGAACCTGAGAGGGGAGGTGAGGAGGGCTTAACATACTGAGAGTATGGACACATTGTGGGCAATAACTACTACTCTACCCAAATTTTTTATAGCACCAAATACCCTTTATTTGTTCGTGTGCCACTAAAAACATTGACTTTAGACTTTAAGACGTTCTTTAAATACAAAATAAATGTAGGATCAAATTTTTAAAAACGTCAAGATAACAATCTGGGGTTTTTCGATGTGGGTGCATGTGCATTTACTCACTGCCTCTTGGTTGCCGTTGTCGGTGAAGTACTTGTACCAGGCCCAGAAGTCCGAGTTCTGTTTGTACCAGCTGATGTTCCTGCGGTTGCGGATCAGCCTCCTGTGAGACGCCGCAGCGGCCGCCCTCTCCTGGATGCTTTCCCCCGCTGAGGGCAGGGACAGAAAAAAAAGGGAAGGCACTGCTGATCCCAGGGCTTCCGAACTCACTTGGACACCAGATTCAAGGACTTTCCAGTGGCTTTTAAAGTTTTAGACACGATATTCAAGGACTCAAACTTGTTATATTTTGAGGTTAGATATCATTAAGCCTTTACATCATATGAGATATCAATCACAAGCTCGAGTGTTGATGCTACACCGAGGCGAGGTGAGGTGCAGTGATGAATTGGGGTGTTACTTTTTCAATCAAAGCGTGATTTCATGGACTCATTTTTCAACAACTTCCATGGTCTTTCATCCCCGGCACATTACCACCGTGTACTTTTTGGAAACAAACACCAGTGTGTGATTAAATGCTAAGGTAAAAAATGAAAAAAACACATATTTACCATCTCCTTTAGCCTTTTGCCCAATTGGTCCAGCAGACAAGAAAGCTGCACAGATGAACAGAGGAAAGCAAAAACAGATGCAAAATCAAGAAATTGCTGGAGTCAAGATTTTCCAAAGGCGTCTAGTCTGGCTTTTGAAATCTGTCTGTAATATATGTGATAATATGACATTAAACCTCAAACACTTACAGGCAGATATTATTCATTAAATAGGGCGGAGGTAATTGGCTCTGCCTGAAGCGCCGGCGACTGCAGCTCTTTGTAGATTTTATAGGTGAGCCTGTAACATCAAACCCCATGCTGCGTTTTCAAAGAGCTGTGTGTGCACTATGTGCGCCTCCGTGTCTGCACAAACACAAGAGTGTATGTACTATGTGCGTATGCGATTGACCCCCGTGCAGCTGAGGGAACAGCAGATTCAGCTCTGCCCCAGGTTTCTTTCATCTCCACAGGAAAAAGGTTCTAATGCCTCGCAGAAGGAGAGGAAAGGGGGGGGGGGGTGGAGGAAGAATAAGAGGGGGAACAGATGACGGCTTTCAAAGAGAGATCCAGAGGGGATAATTCAGGGTTACGTGGCGCATGTCCGCAGTGGAAAAACACCAATCTCCTTATTTGAAAAAAAAAATAAGAAAAGAGAGAGAAAAGGGTTTTGATAATCTCTTGAGCAGTCAGGAAGATGTGATGTGCACTGTGGCGTGTGAGGTTAAAGAGGAAAGGCGACAAGCAAAGGTATGAATCTGCAAAGAGTTAAAGAAAGAAGGAGCAGTGAAGGTGACCCGGGGTGATGGAGCGCTGTGGTGGAGGAGGATGAGGAGGGTGTGCTAAATGATGCTGCCTCAGTGTATCCGCTGTATTGTTTTTTACGAGCCTGTAAAAAGGTGGCTGGCACATCTGGAAACAGCCGGGCTTTAAGAGGGCAGAGGAGGAGGTGATGCTGACAGGTACTAATTTTTTTACAGGGCGAGGAGCGATGAAAGAAAAACTCCCCCCCCCCACTACTGCTCCTTTTCCCTTTTAACCATCGGACAGTGCAATTTTAAAAACCGTTTTTAAAGGGAAGGATGAGACTCAGGCAGAGCCTTGTCCCTTTGTAAGTATGCTATCATGTCAAGAGCGAAGTGGAAACAGGTGGTGGAGGAGCAACCTGCCACGCGGTTGATATATGAACATCACCCGGCTCCGTTAGAGCACCAGATGATGACGTATTGTACATGAAGTGCGTTTGAATTACAACCACTCGTAGCAAGGACAGCGATGAGTGGGTCCATGTCCATGAACTGGTGAATGGCAGAGAAACCCTCAGCGCCGCAACTAATCCCTAGCCTTGACAAACGAGACCTTGAGATGTAGCTTGTGACGCTACAAAATGTATTCGTAGAGGGCTTCAAAGACGCAGGGTAACGGTGAGGTTCGAGGGGCAGATGGAGGAAGCGAATACGGACCATAACACGAATTAGGATACGCGTAAATGTTGAGAGAATAATTCTGTGGATGAAGAGACAGAAAAGTATGAGGGTGCGCATATTTGAAAGACAAATGCTATCTGCTAAAACCAGTTGTGGAGAGTAACCAAGTCTGCTCCGCCACTTTTCCATACTAATGTCTGGCAATGCTCTTGTACTTTTACTGAAATAAGATTCTGGATGGTGTGAAATTACCGTGTGTTGGTGTTTTCCAAATTCACAGTCACGCTCCTTTTTTCTACTTTTTTTTTTTTTTTTTTCTTTACGGGGTTGTGTGTATCCAGAAAAATGATGCGGTTCACTCATGAAGCTCATCACTCAGTCCCTACAAAAACACAGTACCTCATCATTAGGGGATTTTATCAAGTTTCGGCCACGCTGTCTTGAAGGAAAAGCTCTGACTTATGACCATTTGAATGTGAAAATGACTGCAGTGTCATGTGATATCATGAAAAAAGTAACAGCTGACATTTTTCATCAATGCATCTCTGTAATAATCAGGGCTTGGATGAGTCACACTTGGCCGAAGCACAGATTTATTCTCCATAAATTCGGTATAATGATGAGGAAAACCTGAGCAGACGCTTTTCTCTTTTACGTTCATTCGGGAAGTGAGAAATGTTAGCGACCACTTGGTTTTTCGCTTTTCCTTTTTAGTTTAACCGTCAGTCATGATTATGAGTGGTGGGAAAGTAACTAAGTAGTTCTACTCAAGTGCTGTACATAAGTACAAATTTGAGATACTTGAACTTTAGTATTTCCATTTCATGCCATTTCATACCTCTATTCCACTACATTTTCTGAGAGAAGTATTATGACTGAAAAATCCTTTACATGATGCGAAGAAAAATGTAAAACCATCCTCTGGTTCCGGCTTCACCAGTATGAAATTTCACTGTTCATATCTGTTTTTATGTGATTTTAAACCAAATATTTATGGGTTTGGACTCTCTGATGGGCATCTTAGAGTATTTTCTGTCATTTTATAGACTAGATGCTTAGTCACTTAATTGAAAAAAAATGGTTGCAGCCCTACATTAAACTCTCCAACTGTGTATAAAATACTTAAAATTAGCTTTAAATTTCAGTGATATTACTTACATGCCCCTAATTGAGAAGCATTTTCAACACAAGATCTTTACTTGTATTAAAGTATATTTACAGTGGCGCAGCTACTTTGATTTCAGTGAAGGATCTGAATACTTCTTTCACTGCTGGCGACTACATACGTTTCAGTTTAGACATTTTTAGTTACCATGACAGCCATGTATAAGCAGTAGATATCGAAGTATCCGTCTAGACGGATATTTGGCCTACTGCCCTTAGTTCTGTGATACGGTATGTAATGTCGGATCCCCACTGTGTACTCACCAGGCAGCAGCATCACAGCCAGCGCAGCGGTGATGAACACACCGGAGAAACCGGTTCTCCTTCCTCCAGCCATGACTTCTCACACCTCCTCCCGTCCTGCTAACACCAAAGGCACAAGATGGTGCTTTACTCCCAAAAATACTTCCCCATCAGTCGCTTGTGTGCATAAAAATCTTAGCTACAAATACCTGTTGTATAGTTGTTTTTTTAAAGTGAATATCATCCAAATCGCCAGTGTATTATCCGAAGAAAATTAGCACAGTTTCGACTATACGTACACACCTTCTTTGATATTGTTGCCAGGGTAGCAAGCTGACATTTTTATCCACCTATTTGACTGATTTTCTCCTTTTAAAGCTGCATTTTTAGAGCTGGATCTCAGAACAGGAGCTCAAAAAGACATCTGATTACCTGCAAGAGCTGTCAGTAGCGCAGCCAAACCTAAAGAACCTTATGAATCACCGTTGGAAGGTGTTAATTTTCCATATCCAATCCCAACCTGGGACCCCAGACCTGTGCTAGTTTTCACGTGGCGAGCCGCTGAAGAGCCTCCGGCAGCTTGGAAGTGAACTCTAAATTTGGAGGCTCTGAATAAGCGTGTTGCGGCGCAGCTCCTTTGCCGTTGTGAAACAGAACCAGGTGTTGTTCAGCAACCCAAACCTGACTTCAACCTGAACTTGAATCCCTGGGTAAGTACCTAACAAATAAAATCGACCAAAGCGAACACAGAAGTACAGAACTGTTTGTGTTTTGGTGTCTCACCTCCGGTTATCTTAGCGACGTGTCTGTAGGCAGATCCAGATGTGGACTCCAAAGAAGCGAACAGGCCAGATGATCCACCTGGGCTCAAACACAAAGTGTGTGTGTGTTTGTGTGGGTGTTATGGAGATTCCTGGTGCACCCTGTCCCCGTGGCCTTTCTGACTGACTGCCCCGACTAAGGGATCCCGCAAGGTTTTAAACCGAGCCCGTCATCTCTGACACACACAAACACACACGCAACAAGTATTCATTAACACTCGCACAGAAAAAAGCACGCAGGGACCACCTGAGGGGGTCAAGGGCTACCTCAACAAAACACCTGATTGGCTGCAACTTTCTGAGGTTTTGGACCAATCGCAGGCACCGTAATTAAGGGCAGGAAAGGAGAGAGGGTAGGAGGGCTTGAAGTAGAGACGGAGACGTGGAAAAATAGGGTACGAGAAGTTGCCTCAGGTGAAGTTGTTTTTAATTCATCAAACATGGTTTTAATTTGTAGTCACATTTAAGGTTAGAAATCAGACTCTGGATCTGGTTTGGGGATGCAGCAATGACTCTGGAGCAGGTAAGACAGAGATAGTGGGAGGCACGGAAGAAAGAAAACATGAGGAAATAATGAAGGGGGGCTGAGGTGCCACATAGGCACTTCTCAGGAGACCTCAGTCAGGGCCAAAACCGCAGCTTCTGTCTAAACCTGAAGGCACACACACACACACACACACACACACACACACATACAGGGACAGCTGGTCTACACGAGGAATTTGATAATCTACAGTTTGCTTCCCGCTTTAACTGTGTTCAGGCATGTCAGCCTTGTAAGACACACACGTACTCAGGGGCAGCGATTAGTATTTTTTATTTATTTTTTTTTTTAGTGCGTCTCTTAAAAGGCCATACAGCTGTGATGTGTGACGCAACATCAGTGCATCTGACTGGAAAACGCCTGTAAGTCAATTGTAACAATCGATGGTTCGATAAAGACTAAATCTCTTTATGTCCCTGTTTTATGTACACTGCAGCACATTTTTTTAAAAGTATAGTCAATGTACTTCTGTACTTTTGGGACTGTTTATTTTAGTTTGGGCTGTGTCCATTAGTTCTAACCAAAGGAAATTTGAAAACCCCTGAAAACACAGTTTCAATTGTTATGTCTCTCTATTTAAAAATTAAATGACTAAAGAAACTTATTTAGTCACGAATGCAAAATAACATTGCCAGGAAGTCACCGGAGACTCCAGGGAGTCGGGTTCTGCTACCCTGTTTACAGCCTTTATGCTAGGCTAACCTAAGCTAAGCAGCTACCGACCGTAGCTTGGTAGTTCCGCTACAGACATGAGTGGTAACGATTTTCTCATCTGTCGACAAAAAAAGCGTATTTTCTAAGTTTAACGATCAAAACCTCAGCTAATCTGCTTTAATCAGGACCATGCGGTTGTGGTTTGATCAGATTTGGCTGACAATGGCCTGACAGCAAACAACCCGCCAACTGTGATCGGTTACAGCCTGATTGGTGCACGGGAGGACATGACATCAATGTTCTCCCACTGAGCCCTGACCCCCTGGGGTGCACAGTATGAGGAGCACAGACAAAAACAGAAATTTCTCGTGAAAAAATCAACATTGTTGTAAACTGACACATTACTGTGTTCCTGCAGGACAGCACACAACAGTTTCTGACAACGGACTTCACACCCGCGCGGCAGCAGTTTGGGGAAGTCTTTTTCATGCTTCAACATGGTTGACGCCCCCGTGCACAAGGTGAGGTCCATGTAGAAATTGTGTTCAGTTTGATGAGTGTCTGGCCTTCGCAGAGCTCTGACCTCAAGCCCATCTATCTTTACACCTCTGGGATGAAACCAGAAGGGCCTTTTTATAGCTGCAAATTAAAGCACGTTTTGAATAAAATGTTCAACGAACACGTGGGTGTAATTTTCGGGTGCCCACATACTTTTGGACTGTTAACTTTTTTTTTTTTAAATCGTCCTGCTTTGTCTGTGTTAAATTCTGCAATGTGTACACAACTCTAATGTGCATCTGTGGTGTAAATACGTTACTGAAAATTTGTATCCAATCCAATCTGAGCTTTTCCATTATCCCTATCTCTGACTCCCTATTGATGCCCTATTACTGACCTTAGCATTTCAACATTTTTTTGCAGCCCCTTTCCTGTCCCATCGTGCCCCAGCCGAACATTTGGTGGTCATGTTAACACTGTACCTTGTATGTAATTACATTTGCTAACAGGTGTTTCGCGGAGCCCACAAACCTGCAATCCAGCCGGTGGCAGATGCAAACACGACGACGCCAAAACCATACTCATAATTTTCTTAAAAGCTGGAATGTAAGGGATTCTCAGAATTCAAAGACACCTGGTTCACCATGACAGCTTCTTTTTTATTATTTTATTTTTTTGTAAAAACAAAAAAGGCTTTATTTCACAGTGGTGGTGAGTGACATGTAGGAGGGGGGGCTGTACAAATAAGAGAGAACTTGTAGTCAGAATAAGCCCATTTTCACGATTCCTTCTTTTTTTTTCTTTATGTACACGATCACGCACAGGTGTTCAGGTTCAGTTGTTGTCGTCACTGCAGGTCATCGTCATCGAAAAGATCCTCAAAGTCTGTGGATAGAAAAGAGAGCGAGAATATGAGATGGAAAGAAAAGAGAGACAAAGAAAAGGAAGAGAACGGGGTCGGAATTAGTCCAGCTGTTTCCCCCAAACTCCTACATTCCAGGCTAATTATGCTATATACAATGACTTTTTTGACTCTAGCTGCTGAGTAGCTTTAGGGTGGGCACTTTTAAGCTGTCTTCTACTTTTGTTTGTTTGTACTTTACATTTGGCCGAACGCACGGGAGCTGCAGACATGCCGTCCACATTCGTCCTTGAGGACTCCACCTGAGAAAATGATGATGATAATGCTAATTAAAAACAAAAGATTAAAAAACAATAGATAGCCTGTAGGCTTTCTATTAAAATTTCAGATTTGCTTTTCTGCCCCTCTTCTCTGCATGTTCACTCACTACATCCTGAAGCTCCCGTGATTAGACCTGAAACGTTTAATCGGTTACTTAGTCAATTATCAGAAAATTCATCAAACTATTACTTATCAATTATGTATTGACTATCGAATGATCGTTCAAGTCATTTCTTTTGCATTCACTGTTAGCAGATTTCCAAATGGCTGGTTTTACTTGTTTTCTTTGATAGTTTTCTAATATCTTTGGGTTTTGGAATCTGTCAAATCAGTCTTGGTAAGGGGCACCGTTTTTACTTCATACTGACACTTTATTGGCCGAAGGACCGATCCATTAATCGAGAAAATAATGGACAGATGAATCGATAAGGAAAATAACTGGTTACCTGCAGCCCTACAGGTGATCACGTCTGGTATCTATTCAAGCCTGTGGGAACCACCAGTATGAACGGCCAGTTAAAACCTGACTTTCCCCTTCAGTCACTACAGATGTCAACAAAGCCAGCAATGGCTTTATTAGAAGACTTTGCGAGTCCTTGGCTCTTCCTGCCCTTTAATGTGCCTTGACACAAAAGCACGTCCTCTAAACGTCTCGAACGAGCCAGAGGGGGGCTGATTGGCCGCAGTGGGCCGATCAGCGTTCCCTCCCAATGGATCTCCTAAATGCCTCGTTTTAATTTCCCTTTTCTTTGAAATCTGCCACAACTTTGGAGGATCTGACCGGCTGGGACAGATCGCGGTTGCAAGGGCTAAAGTAGCATACAAGAGGTCTCTAGTCTGAATACCACTTTTGGCTCCCCACCACCAGGTGTTGTGATGATGGTCGCTTAAACAGGATGTTGGGAAGGAGAGGATGCGGTGTGATGTAGCTTTGTTGCAGATAACCACTATTGGCCAGTGGGAGGGAGTCACTGAAAACCTTGCAAGATAACATGGCTGCTGTCAATTTAATGTAGAATGTTTGTGTCTGGATGTCATCTTCCAAAACGTCCAGAGGAAAGATGACTGCTTAAACCCTAACCCTAACATTTACATAATGTATGTGGAAATGTGTTTGACATAACTAGAAAGAGTAGAGTCTAGACCTGCTCTATATGAAAAGTGCCCCGAGATAATCCTCTGTTATGATTTGGCGCCATTTAAATTAAAACTGGATTGAATTGAATATCAAATGCAAGCGAAAAATCTACGACTGGTCGGTCCGGACTGTTGCGGTGATGAGACCAGAATCATCTCGTTCATTTGCTTTTTTTGGTTTGACACTAATTGTGATGTCCTTTTCTTACCCTGAGTGACCTGTGGTTTGTGGTGACCAGGTAAGTAATCCATGCCTGACTGAACTCTAGACTCTCCCTTAAGTCATGGTATTTTAAGCATTGTCATCCTTGTATCAAATATTGCGGGTGTTGTAAAATGGAAACTGACCTTTTGAGCCGTCTGTGAGGGATATGTCTTGTGACAAATGCTTCCAAAAAACTTTCAGCAAAGTAATTGTTGTAAAATATGCCGGAAAATGCCGAAAGTTTCTTTTGCAGCCGTTTTCATAGGCTATATGGATGTTATTTATGTCGGCAATATTCATATAAATTACATAAAATTGAGAGAATGTCCAGAAAGGTAAACTGATGTTGCCACACAAGACTTGAAATTACCTACTCTCGTGTTTCTGCGGCTTCCTGGAACGGGACATTCCTACCTACATTTTGTCTAATAAACGGCAGCCTATGAGTCAAACAGCCCGCCCTTTGGCTACCCATAACCCTTCGCGACTCTTAACACAGTACACAAGCCACTCTAGCACCAGGGAATGGGAGTCTCCTTTTACATACCCTATTTTCTCAACATGGTTCAAAAATTTGCCCATGATTCCCACTGTTGAGCTGACCTTTTTAACATCACTTAACATTATACTGTCATATCCCTGTCAAGCTAAAATCTCTTTGAAATCAAATAATGGTTTTACATTATCACCCTAGTTCTATAAACGCAGACAGAACACTTTATCATCTAAGAGGCTGGTGAGTAGTCGTAAAGAGCAAAGCCATTTATAAGCTTTTGTAAGACAGAGCCCCATAAAGTTAAATGGCCTCATCCTGATTAGCAGGGCATGTACTGTACTGGACCAAATATAATTATAATTAGGTTTGAAAAAGTTGGGGTCATCTTGCATTCACGGACTAGACACTTACGTGCTCACGACGTCAGATATTCTTTCTGAATGGAGACAGTACCAGTGTGACAAGATACACAAAGGTAGATGTAAATGTTTACATATTACCCTCCTTCACGTTTCATTCACACAAGAGGGAAGGCTTCAATGAGGAGGGCTTTCTTTTCCTTAGATTAATGACACCGCAGGGAAACTTTCCCAACAGGGCTAGTGTACAAGTGTTTCAGCTGAATGTTTCAGATACACTGAATCAGCATTTCATGTTTTCTGCTGCTGGTCTCATTTTCAGGCTGTAGGTACAGTGTGAACATTAATAAAGCTGCCTTCTAAGGGCACTAAGCCAAAAAAAGGTGACTGGATGGGGGGTTTGTGTTTATTTTAGCCTGTAGCCACTTGCAAAACAATTGAAAGGTAAAACTTAATTAGATTGGATAAAGGATTCTGATTTGATAACTTGATTTGATACTTGGTATGAATTCAATCAAACGCTATTGTACCGCATCCCTAGATCCAAACAATTAACTTTTATCGTTTTGGGAACATACTGTATGTCTTTCTGATCATGTATACCAGCTGCATCTATTTCCAAACGAAGCGTGGCATTACTATACTTTGAGCGCCCACGTTGTTAGCATGAAGAGCCCTTTTGGGACTCAATTCCCGGTTGGGGCGCATATGAATCCACTGAAGGTCAGTTTTAGCAGTGTTAACAACCCAACTGATTTAAAGGAGTGTGTGTGTGTGTTTAAAGCAGCTGACTGGCGAGGTGTCCTGCTGAGTTTCAGTCTTACAGCAGCTATAAACTCATTTTACCATCCTCCTCTTCTCCACTCTTCCCCTCCCTCTTTTTTTCTCTCACTCCCCTCTTTTTAACAATCAGCTCTTTTCTTTCTAGGTCATGTACTGGTGAGCCAAAATTGTTTTTCCAGCAGCCGACGCTGCAAGACTGAAAACAGATTACCTTTGTGCCAGAACACGTAAAACACATACAGAGAGGATGCAGAGAAGAACTAACTGCTGTTTACAGGGGAATGACTTGATTTTCGAGGGTTCACTTCGGAAGACAATATGGTTCAAGGAAGAAACTGCATAATGTATTTGCGTTAACACTCCAGTTTCCATGCAGTTTGTCAGTAATTTGATTTCTCACCATTTAACCATTCATATTACTGGAACAATATGGGAATACCTTGGATGTATTTAAGTTAATATGTTCCATAAGAAACCTTAGTAGTGATGTGATGCTGCTGCTTTAAAAGATTTTTTTAATGTTGGAGTTTTTTCCTTACTTCATACATGTGTTTGAATTCTTCAGCTTTATATTTAAACATACAGCTCTGTTTAGTTTGACTTTAAGTTTAAGCTTTATAATCGGGTTTCTCTAACAGAAATCTATGCGTGTGCTAACCAGGTTTTGATTAAAGGTGTTAACTAAAGGGAAGCTCATTGGAAGGAACTTGGTTTTTCCAATTTACATGAGTTCACGTTCCTGCAAAAAAACAGGAATGTTAAGATACCGTAAAAGCATGTAAACACAACCAGTCATGTCTAAAATCCCTAGTGTGTTAGTTAGTAAGTGTGGGTAACAAAGCAAGTGGACAGATGGAAGCAAATCATAATGATTTGCTTGCTGTAGCTGGTTGCCCGCACTCGGGGGCATTTATTTCTTCACTTCATATTTCTCCATCAGATACGGTCAATATAAAGAAAAAGGAATATTTTGTTGCTTCTGTTGCTGTGTCAAGCCATGTGGCTTTGATCACATTAGTTTCAGTCATGAAACAAATCAAGGAATTCATGCTCGTTCGTGAGACTGGTTGTCACGCTGGATTATGATAAGATTATAACATGTATGTTTATGTACTTCTGCTGAACTCTGCAACCCTCGCTACACAAAGTTGTGTTTAAATAATTGAAGAACAGGCGACTGAAGTGCTAACTATATTCTATAAAAGTGTGTCCACATTAGAAGAAAAAACAGAGGGTGATTATGTGGAAAATGCCCTTTTGGGCAGGTACAGAAAAACGTTACCATTAAAGAAATCAGAGTGGACTGCTTTTTCATTGGCTGCCAGGTCCATTAGCAGGCCGCTGCTGCCTCCTGCCTGTTAACAAAGAGCAGTACAACCAGTTGTACAGCATGAGCCAAGCACATACGCACAATACATTACACTGAGTATAAGTAATAAGGGATAAATAATCTAGCGCTGCAACGATAAACTGATTAAAAGAAAATTAATCGACAACTATTCTGATAATCAATTAATCCCTGAGGTCATTTTTTGAGCAAAAACACCAAACTTCTGTTTACACTTTTTTTTGTCTTATAGGATAGTGAACTTTCTGAAGTGTGGGTTGGTCAAAACAAACACTTCGAAGATGTCACCCGGCTTCTGGGAAATTGTGAGGGGCTTTTTTCACAATTTTTTTTTTTTTTTTTAACATTTCCTAGACTAAACGATAGATTCATTGATCAAGAAAATAATCAGCCGATTAATCGATAATGTAAACAGTTATTAGTTGCAGCCCTAAAATAATCAATTACGGTACAGAATGCTAACATAAATGGGCAGTTATTTCTCATTTGAGCGATCAGAGTCAACATAATAACTCTGAAGTAAAGACTTTTTTTTTTTTTTTAAAGGTAGAAAGAATAGTACACAATGTAAAATTTTGAATTAAATAAGACAGGTCCTCTGTATTTGGCATTAAATGTAACCATATCGCTGTTAACTGTAACACTAAGAATTGTTTAAGTGCATAGTGGAGCTGTCAGTTAATGGTGCAGCTTTTTTATCTATTTAAGACTAATGTCATCAAACTGTCCTGGGGGACACAAATGCTCTGATAGGGTTGACATTAAAGCAGGTAGTTCGTGCGTTACGATAAAGCTAATTCTTCAAACGATCTTTCCTCATAGGGAAACACGAACATTTAATAACGTTTAACAATAATGTGAACCGTCTGGTAAACTCCTGCATCCACTTCATAGTAGCTGCACATCTGGTATATTAGAGAGTATTTTAACCGGTTTTTTGTTGTTTTTTGTTTTTGTTTTTTGTAGTTTAACCAAAATTCTCTGAATGTTAACGTTGCCGCGCTAGCTAGCATCAGCCAGTGTTTTTAATCGATTGTGTTGTTATTTCAACCCGACTAACCTCGTCCAAATCCACGTACGGACCAGCTCCTTCAGGAAACATCTCGTCCACCGCAGGTTTCATTTTGTTTCAGTGGCAATTCAGCAACAGTTAGTTCGACAATACGTTGCAGCTTTGAGTTTGTGTCTAGCTAGCACAGCTAGCTTCTCGGCGTTCGTAAACAAAACAAATGTGTGCAACACTGAATTGTGTCCGGCTGTCGCCACTAGCGTGTTGCGATTGGTCCGCTCTACGCATTCAGTAACACTGTACACAGTAGTAATGTTAACAAATAAGGAGATTACATTAATAATATCGACATTAACTATATCGTAATTTTACCTTATGAATTCTTCTTGTTGAAATACCCTCTATCAGTTGCACGGGATTTCTGTCATCTAATAAAGCTTGGTGTTGAGATGCAAACAATGGAATAATACTTCAACAATTAAAGTGATCACTATAATATTATAATATTTGTGGGGCTTCGGGTTACAGCATAGAGTTTAGCTAAGTTTAGATTTCTTTCAAGTAGTTACCAGTTCAGAAAGTCAAGAAAAAAAATAGGAAAAAAGTAGAAAAGGCCGAGGGAAAGAAAGAAAAGATGAAGATAATTGAGAAGTTTTTCAAAGAAATTTGAATAAACGAAAATTACATGATTTTATAGACATAATTAGATATTTGAAACATGTTTATTTGTGGCATATTACATGAAGATATTATTCAATCCTACAGAAGTTCTACTTCCTCTACCTCTGAATTCTACATATGGGCTATAATAACACACACAGTGTTATAATTAGACAAAAGAAAGTAAGTTTTGTGTATGCTACCCTTTTCCTTCACCTTATTTAAATTCCTGCGCATGTTTTTTTATCGTTTATTTTCCATCTCTCCTCATAATCTGTCCTTTCAGTCGAAGCAAGAAATGCATTCCTTTTATAATGACTTAGGATGTTCTAGTTCCCTCTCTACCCTTTCTCCCCCTCCTGGCTCCTTCGACCCCTCTCAGTGTTCGTGCCCCGCATTGGTCTCATATCCCAGGGTGTCTCCGAGGGGCTGGTGGGCAAAGAAGGCCCGGGCCATCTCGTTGATGTGGCTGTAGGCACCGATCGATTTGAAGTATTCGATGTAGTTCCAGAAGTCAGAGGTGGAGTAGGGCCAGTAGGGAACTGCTGGCGGTTCATCGTAGGGCACTAAAACACACACACACACACACACACAAATAACAGGTCAGGGAAGGACAGCAGACAAGTTAAGGGATAAATCCACACTCAGACACTAATACGCTCACTGTTATATAACCTATCGCATTCCACTAGTTATTTAATGATGATGTGTTGCTAGTGAGACAGGTCCCGGGTTCTCCAAAGCTGCCAAATGTTCAGGTTCAGTTGGTTCAGTCAGCCTGTTGTACTTTCCCCATGGCTGTGAACTTGTAGATTACAGAGCAGGTTTTTTCCTCCCAGGACGAAGAGAGCCACAATTCAAAAATATAAAACATGTTATGGCTGTGGCTTCTGTTGTTGGAGTATTTGTGATCGGTTTCACAATATTGTTCCAAATTCCAAATTGCTTAAAAAAACCCCAAACATTCTTGGGTCCCTCGGGTCCCGCATATACAGATAAAATACCTAACATCTACAACTGCTCTTTCAGATCAGTAAAAGTTTTTTTTTTTTTTTTTTTTTTTTCAGGTGTAGCTGCAGTAAAATCTTAATTTTGCCATTTAAACACAACAGTGTTTAAATGGCAATAGTGTAAAACCAATATAAAAACAAAGAGTCAGCAAAAATGAGCATAGAACAGGCGCCCTGGTATAATGGCTAAAAAAATAACCTTTTAAATCAGTTCTGGAAAAAGTTTTGACTTTGTACCATCATTTCAAAAAAGGGGCAAATGTTTCCTGAATTTCCAAAAAAAAAATGCAGACACTTGCAACTTTCATTTTGGTGGGTGCATTTTTTTATTTAGGTATTTATTGCTGATTGAGGTCATTGTCAAAATGTTTACTGTACGTACCCAGTAAATGTTGTGTGAGAACAAAAATAAAGGTTACTGCATCCAGTTTTTGAAGGTTTTTTTATTGGCTGGCTATTTTGCATAAAATTTAGACTGTTTGCATAATTTTATTTTTATTTTTTTAAATGAAAACAGTTTCCAAATAAACATTAGACTGAGTAAGCAAATGATTAAAATTATATAAAAGCAAAACTATTTGTGAAACATCTTTGGTTTTGTTGTACAAAATGATGTGTATAGAAAAATAAGTTATTTATATACGGTACCTCCTTCTGGGATGACTCTGGCCTCTGTGAAGAAGAGGAGAGAGAAAAAAAAGTAACATTCCCAAGCATTCCATGGCGTTCCATTCACAAAGAGAGGATTCAGGTCCGGAAAACTGAAAACTGAGCTTTCTCCCAGGGGACTGCAGGATACCTGCTCCCTCCTCAAATATTATTGCTGAGCACACACACACACATACTGAAGCCTGAGGAATTTAGCATCGGACAGAGTCCCCTTTGTACACACGTAGTCACCAAAAACAAATGCAGCACTGTCACATCTGGGAGAATCACACATGATTCACAGCTATTTTGATAAACATTAGTACATACGCATATCAAACTTGGTCATGTGTCTTAACCCCAACGCGTTTCCACTTAACGAATAAACTAAACTGCGGTTACGACCCTATCGAGACAGTACTTAAAACTAAAGTAAGATTAACAGACTTTAAAAAGAGGAACTCACCTATGAAGTGACAGGCAAAGAGGCAGAGGAGAATGCTGAGCCAGACCAACAGCTTCATCTTGCCCTCCTAAGTGAACAAAAATGCCCATCATGCTCTAGTTTATTAGTTTATACAGCCAAATAACAATCCCTATACATATCAAGGCCAACAGACTATAGCAGCCTTTGCTCTTGTAGGTTTTTTTATGTTATTCATTGTTATTTTTAGTTTTTTAGTTTTTCATAATCTCTGAGAATAAAATCAAATTCTGCAGATGTTTACCTGTAAATGGTTTGTGAAGCCGTGCAGAGAGGTGCTGCTGTTCATCTGCTGGTGCTGTGGTATGTGGGGTTCAGCAGAGGAAGAGCCAGAGGACCTCCACACACACACACACACACACACACACACACACACACACATGCACACACATATATGCAAACACTAACACACACACACACACACACTTGTACAAACACACACACAGCCAAGCCAAGCCTTGCCCTGATTGTATTGTATACATATAGAGAAGTCTTTCCTTGATTTTCCAGGTGATATAAAATCTGGATCGCGCTGTGTACATGTGAATATATATGCATGAGTGCATATATTGCACATCACTGTGTATTTTGTAAAGCTGCAACAATTAGTTGTTTAAAACATCTGAAGACATCATCTAGGGATGTGAGAAATTATAAAATTACAAAACGATTACTTGACTTATTGGGAAAATAATCTAAGCCATAACCAGAGTCATGCATTTTCATCTTTGATGCTGCCTAAGGAAAAACCTTTTAACATATCACCTGTGTAGACTGTATGATATGCATGTACATACATTTTTGTGCACTGTGCCTTTAAAGAATGTCCTATTTGTTTACTATGTCAGCAAATACAATTAACTGCCTTTGCTTTCTATTGGCTTTCAATCTACACTTTCTTGATTTTCATTTAGCCCTTTCTTCAGTTTAGTAAACAGGGAACCATGTCTTTGAAGTGAAAATACTGAAATTCTTTTCTATCTCTGTAGTGAGAGTCAGGACAATTTTCATCATATAAATGACTTAAAAAAATGAAGAACAACTGCTTAATGAAAACATCTGTAATACACAGTTTTTTTTGTAAAGAACATGCTCATTTCATTGTTTGATTCATTAAGGAATATATTATTGTAAATAATAAAAGAGGCACCACTAGAGTATGAAAGAACAATAAATTCATAGTTGCAATGTGTCAACATTGCTACATTTACTTAATAATGAGTAATAGGCACTGGTGTTGGTGTGAGTTTTACAAAATCAGTTTCCACATCTTTTTAAGTACTGAGCAGGTAATACAGAATTAAAATATAAAAATATATTTTAAAAAGAGAAACACTGCAGATGGAACTAGTTTTTGCGGATATACTCTTCTGTCAGAAATATGATGAGCAGTTACAACATGAAAAGGATATATGGATGTTGCTGGAAAAATTATAGAAATTAAAATAAATCATACTGAGAATTACAATACTGGTTGAATACAAATGAGTTGCAATAAACATGGATAACTTTTATTATTACATTTTATTTTTTCTTTCTATAATTTCTGTGTCAGTATCTCTCAAATGCAAAAAAATACAAAAAAATGGCTCTCCAACCAAAAACTGCACCCTTTTGTAACAGTATAATGAGCCAATATGCTCATAAGACACTGCACAGCCCTGATATTCAAGCCTCAAGCCCTGCCACGCCCACTATGCGTGGTTAAGGTGCAATGACTCGGAGTCTCCATCAGTCCCTAGTTATCCTTGCAGCCCGTCTGATCTGTGGCCTTCATCCTGAAGAGGTCGATTCCTTCGGTGGCCAGCAGGTTTTTGGCATACCGCACTGTCTCCGGAGGCAGGAAGCGTGACCGGCCGAGGATCCAGGCGTAGTCGACGTGGAACAGGCGGAGGATGTCCGTGCAGGAGTACACGACGGACAAACTAGTGTAGTCAGTGGTCAGAACCCAGTATGGGCTGTAGGGAGTAACTGGGAGCAAAGGTCACAGAGACAGGGAGAAAAAGAAAACGATGAGGATTAGAATCTTTAACTGTACATCACATTTCTAAAGCCGAGTTTATGAACTGATTTACAAAATAAATCGATGCAACACAATATAAAAGTACTAAGTACTAAGAAGCATCGGAGCAAAATTAAAATTAAATGTGGAACAAAAAATTGAAATAGAGAATTACAGAAGAAGTCTAGCCCGCAGTTAAAATCTGGAACACCTAGTTCGATCTTGATCCTTTTTATCTAAAGCAAAAAAATTCAAAATGCTCCTTGAATGCGTAATGATCACACTTGGATTTAAAAGAATTTACAGCAAATGTAACGAGGAGCAATGCCAATGTGTGATAAAAAAATAAGACTTTATTAATCAAGGTAAGAGTACACAAATTTGTATCAATCCAAATTCAACATTAAAATATGATTCCAGGTTTTTTATGTGGAGAGAAAAGCTTTAAGGCTTGAGAAGAAATCTTAAGATTTGACAACCGCAGTGAAAGAGAAAGAGATTTCCCTGTCAGGACAAAGCTAAAATAAATGCAAGTATCGTCTGCATACAGACGGAACACTGAGTCCTGATGGACAATCCATCATAGTTTTAAAATCCCAAAATCTACAGTCACAGAGAAACCTGAACCTTGCCACCTTAAGAGCTATGCCAGTGATGTCGGCTACGAAGGACACAAACATCTGCTGAGATCTACGAGGAACGGAATAAATACTGATGCAAGGCTTTCACAGACAGACTGGCCCATTGTCATTGACATTACAAATGCAGTGAGGCTGCTGTGTCATGTATCAGCCGATAATATTGTCATTCATGAGGTATGCGTCCTTTCTAACTCAATAATCTCAATGATGAGTGGAAAGGCTGCTGTGTGCAAAAAAAGAAGAAAAATCTTAAGCTACTTTTCTGTCTTATTGTTCAGTTTTGTAGGGAACTATGTAATAATCTTTGTACTATAATCATTGGAAACATTATTGGAAACTCTTCAAAGCAGTAAAAAAAAACAAGACAAGATTACAAAAGGTGTCAAAGCAGAACGAGAAGAAGCGACAGTCATTCGCAGAAGGCAACGGCAGTGATGACAAAAACAAAGAAGATGAAGGGGATAAGAGTGAAGAAGAGTACTTACAATACGAGAAGCCTACTCCGAGTCTGGCAGGTTCCCTCAGGTCATGAACCACTGCTGTGCCTTCTGCTACCCTCACCTTTTCCTTACTGAGACACACAAAGAAGGACAGAGGGAGAGAAATAACTGAACACTAATTTCAGTGAACTAATATACGGGATCAAAGCACATCCTACATTTTCAGGCGAGGAAACAAACAAGGTTTGTAAAACTGACAATAATAATTAAATCCACACAATCAGGAAGACAGAATCAATTATTTTCAACCTGAACAGAGGCCGAGGTCCTCCATTCTTTCCTCCTGGTGGTGTAACACCACCACTAGGGCCTTCAAGCATCTGCCCAGGGTCCACACAATCCACATCATGTACTCTGCTCTTTCTGGGCATGCAGGTGACCAGTTTAACCAGTTTAACCAGCCCCTTATACACAGTTAACGTGTAACAGCTCAAAAGAAACGTGTTTGGAAATGCAGCTGTTTGACGCCAGAAGGGCAAAGAGTTTTTGTCCAACTTGGCGCCAAACTTAGATGGTGGTCCTATAAGTCGTGTTTGGTTTTTCGTACTTGGAAATGGACTATACTCGTGTTGATGCACTGTGGAAACAGACTATTATTGTGCAACTACCGCAGTGTTGGAAATTTGTTTGGCCACTTTGGAGGTAACTGCCGGGAGCTGTTTGTTTTTATTCGGCCTGCTGGAGGACGCGTGCAGCCCCCCATCTGTGTGAAAGACGAAGGGGAGCCACGGTGCTGACGCCGGTATCTGTATCGCCCTACCACCGCCCCCGCGCCCGACGCACAGAGGTATGTGCTGGGCTACGCCACGTTCTTTAAATAAGAATAAGAATAACACTGTAAATTTGTGTGCGTACATAAGTGCAATGCTCCAGTTGCCGAAGAAAGCCGAATACAGACTTATGCTAAGCTAAGCTTTTGACTGTTTAGTTGCGGTGAACCACAGATTGATGTGGTGTCGCATGTTTTTGTATGACTACCGGTGTTCCGCTTTAACCGGTGGTCATGTTGTCTAGTGATTTTGGTTTGCAGTTTAGCCTGTCAGAACAAACTCTAGACGTTTAGAGTCGCAGATTCCTCACATCCATGAAAATTGGGGTAGCCAAAAATGACAACGCTAAAACATATAAACTTTTAAAACTTTAAAAACAATATATATTGTAGCAAAATTAAAATAGACAAAAAAACAAAAAACTAAACGGGATTGTAACCCCGCCCCCGGTTAAAACGACGAGGGCGCCTGTTCTATGCTACAAGCGCTGCGAGCTACGAAAGTTATTTTGCCACAGATATTTCCGGTGTTTAAAACACGTAAATGATCCCATTGCCATGACAACGATATGTAGCCCAAAGTGGATTAAGAGAATGTCATGTTAGAGCTCGAAATCCCGTCTAAACAAATGGAAATGGGCTGTGGTACTCACCAAATTATCAAATTAATTTGAGATTTCAAATTTCAATTGCACAATCACTGAATAAACACATCAAAGAATGGGCATGGTTTCACAGGGAATTTATTTATTTATTTTTCCTTCAAATGCTAAGCACATGCAGAAAAATAAAAGCCTCCGTCAACAACTCAGCTCCAGTGGAACCAGCTCCCTCAAAGCCTGCACTGAATCTGGCAGAAAAGAGAAATTTAAAAAAATGAAATGCATCGCAGTTTCATAATTAAGACATTAATCAATCTGCAAGTGCTCCAAACTTGCCTTTACCGACTGCACATGAGTGTCAAGTTGACCAAACACACACACACAACCGATGCAGTTAAGACAAATCATCAGATAGTCAAGGTATTTCCTGAAACGAATAGCACATTAGTGTCTGCTGTGAACAAATAATAAACCAACCCATTATTTCCATTCTCAGATGACTGATCCGGATCAAAATTTTTAACAAGAAAAACGAGCTGAGGATACACTGAAAGCTTTACAAATCCGGCAATGTGTTTTACTCTGAACTGATGGCAGATGAGAAGCGCGTTCGCTTACTTTACACACAATAACGCCGCATGAGGCTCCATTTTGTTGATGTGGGTGAGAGATGATGCTTTCACGTGACCAGCGGGGGAGCGGCTGAGGCCTCGCTGCCTCATGAAGGCGCTGTTTGGTAGGGAGCCCGTGATTTACTAAACAAAACCCCTCGCTCAAAATCAACGGACCCTCCCCTGCCTGGTCACAGCTCTGCATTTCTTCAATGCCTCGGTCTGAGCCCCGAACGGATCCAGATAGAGGGAGCGTTTCTCTTGTGGACAGACTAGCAACGCCATCATTAACATCAACGTTGAGGAAAAAGTCCATAATTACCAGTTTCCAAAGTGTCCGGTTGCACTGTAGCGCCCAGTAGTGTAGCTGAAGACGCGTTCGGCTCCACGTTGGAAAATGCAAACACTTCAGGTGCAGGTTTGTGTGGTGGAGATTCAGGGGTGGGCTGCGGAGAGGCGAGCAGGTGACTGAGGTCATCTTGGGAAAGTGAAATGGTGGACGGGGAGCCAGTTTGCTACTGAGCTTTACATCAGAGATCGAATCCTATCGGGGGGCTTGGTAAAAATTCAGCCTTGGTCACCGACTCTTAAATAGGACAGTTGTTTGCCTAAAAACTGTCACTCACATATGGTTTTAGTTACAAAGCGCTACCTTCCTTTGGGAACTGCAAGACCCCTTCTGAGGACCTTCGACCTATGGCCTCTGAGCCATACTTCTATTTTCACACATGGTTTATATTCTACACATATGACAATACACCTCAACAGCAATTCAGTTTTTTTTTTTTTTCCGGCAAGTCGTCAACATCCTGTCCCGCTTCACAGACACACGGGTAGGCCTACTATTCGTGAAAATGACGAATCCGCCTAGGACACCATCTGGAGCACTAGGGGTTGGAATATGTAAACAAACAACACCAGACAACATGACCACGGGCTAAACTGGAACACAAAAAAGTCAGTCCAAGGTTTAATGGAAAAGGATGAAAACCCACAGGTCCAAAAATGCCCTTGATTGATGTGTGCCATAAAGCAAAATGCGCGCATGGATCTCTGCTGGGTTTTCTTGCCATGTGATGAATGGGGATTTCATGCAATGAAGGTCATGCGCTTGAAAATGATTGTGGTGATGATGACGATGACTTCCATCCGAAATGACAGTGTTCCCATTGTTGGTAATAAATGCTCAAATCAAAGGAGTATTAATAGAAGAGAAAAATTTATACCACTTTAGCTACCAGTTAGCTTAGCTTAACACAAAGATTGGAAATCGGGGGGGGGGGGGTGCTAGCCTTTTTTTGTCGAAAGGTGAAAAAAAATCTTGCTAGCAGCACTTCTAAAGCTCACTTAATAAACACAACATATCTCATTTGCTTTTGCATGAACTAAACAAAAGGTTAAGATAGGCTAACCCCCTGCCTGGCCTTAGCCTCACAACTAACGGACAGGGTTGAGGGCGGTATCGATCTTCTCATCTAAATCTCTGCACGAAAACGAATAAGCCGACCAAAGGTAACAAAATCTGCCAACTGGCACCTTCTTGAAGCTCACTTATTAACACGCAGCCCCTCGTAAAATGGTGAATTGTAGTTTAACACTTCAGGCTTTGTACCAATTAAACAACCGAGATGAAATGTGGGATTTCTGTTCCCTTTTGGACTGAGCCAGGCTAGCTGTCCCCCCGTTTCTAGTCTTTATGCTAAGCTAAGCTAAGCTTAGCTGAGCGAAACTGGCTGTTGGCTGCAGCTGCATATTTACCATACAAACATGAGAGCTCGTATCAATCTTCTTGTCTGAATCTTGGCAAGAAAGTCTCTTAAGCATGCTTCTAAAAATGCCGGGCACTTTCCTTCATTAGACCACCGACAGGGAGAGGTAGAAACGCACAGGGCTCAAATGTACCTTCAAGTCAGAATCAATGCTAAAAATCTGTCAGTACTCACTAGAACTGAGAGTTCAGCACCTGGATGGTACCGTCTTTCCTTATGGCGTAGTTTGCCTCGATGCACTTTCCTCTTTCGAAGGAAGCCGGGAGCTTCTCGATCTCGTACCATCTACCCAGATACTGTCAGCACGGAGAAGTTATTAGTCCCGTGCACTTCAGGGCGTAGCACGTGCAGCACCTAGACTGTGTGTGTGTGTGTGTGTGTGTGTGTTACCTGTTGAAGGTTGAAGTTGGGCTGCACTTTCGGTGTGGGACAGGGACCCCAGTGATAGGTCTGCGCCGACACCAGAGGGAGCAGCGGGAGGAGGAGGTAGATGGCAAACATTGTTCCTGTCAGGAGCAGAAGGGCAGATTTATGAAATACATAAATAAAGTTTATTATCAAAAGGGACAGGCAAATAGCATGGACCGGTACCACATATGTACAGTAGTACCACAGCATAACGGAAGCTTAAATCTACATTTAAATATTGTAGCTGCAACCTGTGAGAACGTTTTGTAGCAGGATCCTTTTAAAAGGCTGAAATACTTTTATTTTAACCACTAATAACCACGTAAAACGTTTTACACCTGCTTACAACTACATTATACTGTGTTATAAACCATGTATTGACTGTTTACAGACTTATCTATGGCAATTTTCCAATTGAGGATGGCAAAATATTAACTGTAGATCCCAAACCAAGCGAAGTCAAAGAGCGACAATGATTTTAAGTCGCAGTGTCGTCGAGTCAGTTAAGGTGTACCTGTGTGTAAGCGGGCCCCGAATGTAGCGTGTGTGTGATGTCTCTGTGGGCAGGCGACCCATTCTAGTCGAACTTGTGTTGGGGTGTGACGTTTGCATACCTGAAATCCTTGACATTTTAGCTCCCATTGTTCCGCACAGAGATGTACGATGGCTGACCAGGAGTTCATTGTTTTGTAAAGGTAAGATCGCAGCGGAAAAACAAGCCACCCCCCCCCACCCACCCCACCCCACACAACATCGCGTGTCTCCGCACCTGTTCTTCTGGTTTCATGCAACACCTGTACCTTCATGCAGCCCCAGTCAGCTACCTGTTTTGCGGTACTGCGTAACAATACCGAGAAAAATCTCATAGGGATTCTTAGCCTTTAAACACAATACTACAACAATAACACCAAGTATAATAATAAAATACTCATTTAGGACCACGGAGGATAAAAAACCAAGTGGGGAAACAAGTTAAACTTGGTATGATGCAGAAAATAATCAGCGTTTAAAAGGACTATTCATTAAAAACTTTATCAAACTGTAAACAATCATTCACCTCCTCCTGTGCTCCAGTCGAGGGGTAGTTCCCACAAGCCATAAGTAAAACCCTCTTACCTCAGGTGTGTGTGTGTGTGTGTCTGTGGTTGGGGGGGGGCGCGTTTCCGAGGGGTCAGGTGGAGCTCTCCGCGGCCGCAGCTCGCCGTGTCTGGGGAGCTCGAGGCGGGCCGGCAGTTTTTACCGGCGGCCGGGGACTCGCGAACGCGGACTCGCGAGGGCGTCCGGCTCACGTCACCGCGAGGGCACGAGGCAGCCCATTAGGTGGTTGTCGTCACGCGCGCTCGCACGCTCACACACACACACACACACACACACACACACAATAGTGAGAATGCGGACAATTGTGTGAGGGGTCCAGTGTCTCGTTCATGCGGGTCCCACAGTATTACTACTGTGCTCCTTTCAGCGATGCACGCGCTCCCTCGTTAACTTCCTCGCCCGCACGGTATTGTAGTTCTCCAGGAAGTTACCGTAGCTCGTTGGGTTTTCTTTACAATGTCGGGTAACTGGGCAAGGGTTTTGTGAGCTGTATTTGCTATTTTAGCAAATTAGAGCGAATTAAAGCCGCGTTCAAAACGATATAATGATGAAAATATAATTATGTTTTATAAAAAAAAAAAAAAGTAATTCCTTGGTTTTACCATCAGGTGGCGCCCAAGTACAACAAAAAGAAAATCCATTTCTAATCATACAGTAGCGACAGCAGCTGTCTGCGGACTGTATAATGATGAGATGACATTTTAAAATATTTAGTAATCTACAGTTTTTTTATCAACCATAACTTCCCCCATGAAGACATTTTTATATAATTACAACCGTGTTTTACCATATTGTGATTTTATCTGTTTATACAGCAGGCTCTGCTTAGGTATAAACCAGTCCTCACATTTTTATACACTGTCTTTATGAACGATGAGTAGGGAGACTTAAAAGTATGGTGTAACCAGTTTTTTTTTGAACAAGCTGGAAAATCATGTAACCAAAGTTTAAAAAAAAAAAAATAAATAAAATCCTGTTCTTCAACCTTTTTGATCACAGTTATAACCCTGGTCTGCTTTGAAAGGTCGCGCTTTAAATGTCACAACCTAAAAGTCAGAACGCGTGTACAAGATACCGGATCAGTGTCGTTTCCGTGTCTGAAATCAGTCAAAGATGCAAATATTGAATCAAAAAAATAAAAGCCTCCTGTAGACTGTAAAGTCCTTCTCAGGTAAATCCCTGAAACCATACCAAGGACATGACCCCTAAGAGTCCCCAGCTCTGCTGACACGAAGGCTCAGTCATACCTTCGTCCACTCTTCTTCCGTAATCCAAGTCTTTTTTTTCCAATCCAAGTTGAACCAAAATCTACGTAATATTTTGAGGTGGATGCAAAATTCTGTCAACAGGCTCTTGAATAGCCCAGAGAAATAGGGTTATATTCCAACCATTGTAGCCTCACATGCTGATAAGAAACAGAGACTGAATCTCAAGTCTCCTGTGCTGTTTGTCAAAAATCATCTACGTGTGGCGAATGAATGACCTCAATTCATTTTGTTTAAAACTCACCTGCGGCTGCTATTAGATTATACTTGGTTACGTTTTTATATTACTTCTAATCATAATTATGCTATTTGCTGATATAGAGGCTATTCTGTAGACCGGTAATTTATTTTAAAGAAAGCAAAATCCCATTTATCAAGTCATTAATACTTTCACTAGTTCCAGCTCAGGTCAACTGAACATCTTCTTCAAACTAACTGGGGGACTTTTATTTTAAATGTCCCAAAACCTTAATAGTCGATATGAATTCTGTTCTTCTTCTTGGATCCATATCAGGTGTTTTCTGACCCATTTCCATTCAGTATGAAGGAAAAATTAACAATACTATAGCATAAAAATAGTTTAAGAAAAGGGCCTCTGCATTAGAGCTCATAACTGTTGTGTAAAATTGAGTTTAATCTGCATTTCCACATCATTATTTACATATTTATATTACTTTAGGAAACTGAGGAAAAATTACCTGTGTGTATTTCAGCAAAGATTATGAACAAAAAACAAGTCTGTTATGATTCCCAGATGTTGCTAGCGTATAAAATAATGAGACGAGACAGACATGAGTCTAATAAAGATTATTTATTTCCAGTGTTTGTTGAGGGAGGGCATTGCACCAATGTTCTGCTGTACACAGGCAGGATGTTCAGGAAAACATTGTCTCATGCAGTTTCAAAGATAAGTTGTTTTTTTTTTTTTTCTTTTTTCTTCTTTTTTTCTCCCAGGTTTTAAGCGCTCATGCATTTTACTGCATTTGAAAAAGACGGTGGAAAAAAAAAAAAAAAAAAGACGCAAAACTATAATGAAACAAACACTGACATAAATTTGAATTGAGTTTAACAGGAAAAAAAAAAAAAAAAAATCTATGGAATGCCTGTGAAATTATTTTCTCAAAACTCTCGTCTTGAGAACTGTTGGTAAAAACAGTAAAAAGAAAAAAAACAAACAAACGAATGAGGCACTTTTTCTTTGAGATTAAAAACGCATGTAAAAACGTACTTTTTGAACTATAACGGGACAAAGTTTGGAGATAAAACCACTGTACCAAGTATTACATACTGTAGGAACAGCATCTCATTACTGTTTTTCAGTTTTTTATTCGATAAAACTATAACAACCCTCCAGTCCCTTAAGCTAATATCTGGCTGTTGTGACTGTACTGTGAAAAAACAAACTTCCCACAGCACCCAGCTCAGAAAGCAGCCCTCGATTATGTCCACATACTTCAAGTACAGGCAAAAAAAAAAAACAAAACAAAAACAAAACACTATACATATTGTTTCGAAAATGACAATATTGTCACAAGCAACTACTGTTAGTCGAAAAAAAAAAAAAAAAAGGAGCGAGTAATACATTCTTCATACCGCTTATAAGGAAGAACTGAACCATGATTCCTTAATAAAAAGGTTTCCACCTGCATTCTTCAGTAATAGTCAAGTTGACCACTTTTACTCTTCATTAGTGCTGTGTAACATTCCTCGGAGTCCATATCTGTCCTATTAACATCACATATCAACAGCAAAGTCACATTCTTGCATTAGATGGGTTCAATCTTTGCAGGAGGAAGTCTGTGTTTTTTTTTTCTCTTTTCTCTTTTTCCCCCATGTCTGTTCCAGTATGGCCAACAAGTCAGTGGAATTACACACATAAACATCTCTTCAGCATTATTCCAGTAACAATCATGTCAGCCTATACACAGTATGTACAGTAGATACATAAAGTATACTTTGTAGAAAAAATATTGTGCAGTAACTTTAGCTAAAATACCCACATTCGTACATTGAAGCATTCATTCTGTTTTCGTTTTCCTTCCTCACAGACACACAAGACACGACCGCCCTTGCCCTTTCACAGATACTGGTAGAACCGCGAGCGGACAACTTGTGCTCCGGAGAGTTTGTGTGGGTGAGCGTCAGCGCCGAGGGAGGCTTTGTTTTTGCCCTGCAGCCCACTACCGTTGACGTGCTCCGCTGCCAGCGACTGCGCGCCCGGGGACGCGGGAGGCGGAGGTCTTTCGGGAGCAACATCCTGAGCTTCTGCCCGATCATCCTCAGGGACGGCCTTCGGTGCGACCTCCACGCTCAATTCGGGGCCTCTGCAGCGCTCTCTGGGGATCCAGTTCCGGATGGAGAAGTCCTCGGAGGAGCACCTGGGCTTGAGGCGGTCCAGAGCTGACAGTTCAGCCGCCTGGTCCACCCCACCCTGCTCCTTCCAGTCGTTGATGACCGCCAGCTCCGCGAAGTCTCGCTGCCCACCCATGGTGTGCCTCCGCCGGATGCCCTTCCTCTTCCCGCGGGCGTCTGGAGCTCGGTTCTTCTGGGCGAACATGTCATCAGCAGATGTTCGTAACCTGAACTTTAGCCGCTCAGTGATCTTAAGGTGCCAGGCGGGTTCGGGACGCTCCGATTCGCTGCGTGAGGACGAGCTGAGGCTGCTTGTGGATCGCCCTTTCTTCATCACCTCCAGGACTCGGGACAACCGCGTGGAAGACTCCGCCCTGCCTTCGCTGTGCTCCCCGCTCCCAGCTACACCCTCCACCGATGATTCGCTGTCTGTTTTCTGTCTTAGGGACCACCTTCTGGAGAGGGTGTCGCACTCAATCATCCTGTGTGACGGAAAAAGGCGCCGCGCTTCCAGTTTCGGTGTGGTGCTCCCCTCCCTTGTTGCAGCACCAACTTTTGCCTCGGCCTTTTCCTGACTCTGCTCGGGGCAGGGGGTGGACTGGCTGCTGCCACCGCCCGGGGCAAAAACCGGGAAGTCACTTTCACTGTCCGTCTCCATGGGTCGTCCCTCGCTGATGAGCTCGCTGCGTTCGTCATCTGCTTCCTCCCCACCCTGCAGCTCCGGACTGAGCGCACTGGACTCTGCTCCGGTCAAGAACGTGATGGAGGAGGTGGTGGAGTAGTCCGAGGTGATGGAGCTCACTTCTGCGCCGGCGGACGCCCCTGCACCCGCTCCCAGTCCGGTGCATGTTCCCGCAGGCAGGTCGGGGGACGCTCCTGCAGTCCACTTTCTCGGTCTTGACTGTGGCACCGATGCTCCGGAGCTCATGGTCCCGAGGTCTGAGGTGTTTTCATCCAGCTGAGATTGCGGATCCGACAGGGAGGACTTCCCTTGAGGAGCTTTTTGGTAGCTGATGTGCGGAGAGCCAGAGACATTAGGCGATGGGGAGGGGGAAGGTGAGAAGTGCCTGGGTGGAGTCTTCTCCTTCAGGAATAAGGAGTTTCTATGCTCTCTCTTGGCTTTAGGGGTCAGCTCCGCAGTTCTCCCGTTCTCCTTCCTCTCCTCTGCCCGTACTTGTTGCTTTGCGTTGGGTTTTGGGTTGGGGCTAGGGCGAGTCTCGCTCTGCGCCTCAGTCTGGAGGCCGTGGTGGTTTGGCTTCTGGCCAGGGATTTCCTTCTTGGGGAACACAGCATCCAGATCGTCATCCGAGCTGCTAGGCTGCGGCTTCTCCTTTGACTTCTTTCTTTTGCGGCTGGCTGCAGCAAAGATGGAGGACACCAGGAGCTCTCGGCTGCACTGGTCCTTCCCTGAACCCCAGGAACCCTGTAAAAAAAGTAAAGACGGAGGGGGGGAAAGGGAAACCAGGAGGAAGCCAAGATGAGAATTTCCGACGCTGGGAATCATGAGGGAGCATGTCAAAGATAACAAAACGCCTGCCTCAAAACTTAAATCTGTACTCCACCTGCTCCCATGAAGCACCACAAACCAGAGAAGTGGACAGAGAGAGAGGAACATTAACAGGCGTCATTGACAGGGAGCACATTGCTGTTTCCATGCCAGCCTTAAAGCAGAAGCAGCAGTAGCGCAGGATGGACTCAAGCATCCCTGCACGAGTCCTGAGCTCTGGCAGGATGTGTGGCGATAAAGCTGAAGAGAAGCAGCCACGTAACGGCAGTGCGGTGATGAAAGGCGGCTGCTTATGCTGATGGTGCATTCCGATTAATTTTTCTGTTTATGTCAAATAACTACCTGAGCTTTTCAGACACACGTATTAAGTTTGATGTCACTAAGCAGGAATGGTTGTTTTTTTTTTAACTTTTAATGGCAGCTGTGATTTCTGGCATGAGAGGCCGTGGCTCGCTGGGTGTACAGTAGGGGCTTTGTCTGGTCAGTACAAAGTGGACTAATTGTTGCATACACCTAAAGGGTTGTTTCACCCTAATTACAGAAAACATATTTTCTTCCTTAGCCCTTAGCCATGCAGATAGGTTAGATTTGCCCAAGTTTTTAACATTTCTGCTCCACTCCTGGAGGTTCTGTGTGCCTTACAGCATTTAAAAATCCCATTTTGTCTCAATGTCTCCTTGTTACCATGGATACAGTTCCCTCACAGCTACTTTCATTTGGACTTAAAAATATTATTACAAAATGGCCCTTAAAAAGGTCGTGTCGGCGAGCGTATCCTGCATCGTTTCACGCCTCAGTTCCACGAAGACGTGAGTCGTCACAGGATTCACTCGGAGACTTTGGTCCATTATGCTGTCTTTGGTGGTCAAGGCCTTACATAGGGACCTTATCTGTTTTTAAAAGCACCGAGTACCGCAGTAAACCTCGATCCACACCTTAGAGAGGCATACATCTCAAACCCTAGACACATACAAGCAAAACCATCTGCATGGCCGGATTCAACCAGAGATGAGTGAGGACATTTTTTGCTCTCGTGATTTGGCTGAAACAACCTTTTAACTGTGTGCTGTGGTAAGCTTGTCCGATGCTGATCGTGACTGGGAGTGGAGGCTCATCACCTGCGGCCCCTTCATCCTACACTAGCAGTGGCGTGAGAGGGTTGTCACGGGACTCACACACTCACCTTCGATTTAGCTGAGTCACTAGTCGGTGAATCTGTAGGTGAGAGAGAGAGAGAAGTGAGGGACATGTTAGGTGACTTCACAACGAGGATAAACGCATGAAGTGCAACACATGAAAGTGAATCGGGGAGGAAAGAAGCAGAAGAGGACCATGTTGAGGAGAGTGGAGAATGCACAACAGACAGGACTGACGACAAGGGAGCACGTACGGGAGCAGACAAGCAGTCCATGCTGCACACGGGGACAGATGAGCTCTATGTTACACTCAGGTCCACATCTACATGGCAGGTGACCCTCTTTCCCAACTCAGACACACACACCTGAACATAGAGTCCAGGTAACAGTGTAGACAGTTCTAATCTTTCTCGAAGTTTTCTTAGTGATACTGAGTGCAACTTCAGCAACGGACACAACAAATACACGGAGCGTGAGCAGAACAGCGGAGCAGGTGAGGTGCCATGCAGTGCGGGGATATGCAGTCGCAAGCCCTGTCCTAACATTTACTGATGAGAGCATCTGAAACCACAGACAGATAAGGCTGGGTATTACTTTGTTTTTTCCAATGCCTAACTTTGAGAAATGGAAACATGTTTTACGCATAACTTTTTTTTTTTTTTTTTTTTCCACCCTCATAACAAAAGCCAGATTTCTAAGATGTTAAATGTGGTCTAAACCAGTGGTTCCCAGTGGTTCCCTAATTTCAACCTATTGTCATCGCTGTCTTGTGAAAACCATCTCTTTCCAAAATGGAAACTTTGCCTGAGCTACGAAAAACAGCTGTTTTGAGCTTTGTGCATTTTTTTTCCTCCCAATTTTTTTTTTTTTTTAAAGGTTTATTTTGGCTATGATGTGAGTGAATTTTCTCAACCTATAAAGGACACTTAATCCCTGAGTTTATTGTTTTCATTGGACAGCAACAGGGAGTGACATTCCCTTCTCCGATTGTTTTATTTGAATATTTCTTAGAGGCATGGAGAGGTGAAACTATTCACTTTTCTCTAAAAAGCAAAGCAAAGATTGGAGAAGAGTCTAAAAATAAACATAACTTTGTGTTGAAAGAAGTTCTTTTTTTCCTTGTTTCCTACCCTGGTAATCATCTCATGACCTCTTCGATTTGTCTTGCAGCCCCTCAAGTTGGGAACCACTGGTTTAAAACACGAGCAGCCACATAAGAACTTTGCCTGAATTAAAAAAAAAAGGCTAAAACTGACAAAATTGTGACTGAAGCCAGGAACTATTTATCAAAGAATTATTAAACTAGTTAAAATATTTGTCTGGACATTCAACGCCAGCTGTCAGTACTACAGACGCATTTCTATCGCCCCTAAAATGTATTGGAGTTTGACTGCCATGACAACAGTGACACGGTGATGACAGAGACGGCTATGGAAGAAACCATAAAAATAAAAAAGTGACGTGACAGGGGGGGGTCACAGAGGGGCTAGCTATATGAAAAAAGTGGACACTACATGAGAAAGAGAGTGTCAGCAAGGAAAACCTATAATCAGTCCTCCCCTGCTCTGTAATCGTATCTCCTTGTAACTTCCTTAATTTCTAACTAAAATTTTTTTTTTTAATTTTTTTTTTTTTTATTGTGTGTGAGACATAGCCAAGCCCCCCTATACACCCCTTACAATACAGATGATGGCACAATATGCAGGTGCACACTGACTGGTGACGTAGAAAAACCATACCATGCTATCTCTCCTGTTGGCAAGCTTGCAGGACAGTGAGGAGAGACAGCGGAGAGCCTTTCAGACAGTAGCACCGGCCCGTGTTAGGTATACTCTGATAGAAAAACCCACGACACCGGACGCTGTACAGTACCGTGTAGCCGCTTCGCTTCCCCTTTTCGTCGCGGTTTCTTTGTTTAACGCTTTTCTTTCTCTCTCTCTCTCTCTCTTTGGCATTTCTTGCGCCTAAAAGAACTGTGGGTTCCTGCAGACTAGGCAGCTACACTGGGGGCAACAATCCTCCTTCTTCCTACAGTTCCAGCTGTCCATCACGGACATTATAGAGTCCATCAGTGACATCATGGTGTGATAGACTCCTCCCACTTGGCCTGTGTCAAGATCAGTATGTTTGAATGCTGGAAAAGCCTTTAGGACACCCGACAGAGCCTCACTAGAGACAGAGGAATCAGAGGTCGCCTTTCACTGTAAAAACATCTATTTTCTGATGTGGGAAAGAACATGCCGTATTAGTGCAACAGTGGGCAGTATAAGGGGGGGGTTTCATAGTACTGGAATTTAACCAAAACAAGGTAATGAGAGGCAGAGGGATGATTTAAAAAAGGAAAAGGACATCTAAGTCTAATAACTGTTTAAAAGACGAAGAAATACCGAGGAGTGGGGGTAGATCTCTTAAAGCAAATGAAAGACCTGACAATTTATTGCCTCCTTTCAGTGACGCAAATAAATTGTCCACTGGAACCCACTCAAGCATTTGGACTCATGGTTAGCCATAGACATTTCTATCTAGTGGCAACAGCCATGAAGCAAAGGGGAAGCTTGGCCTAGGAAAGAAGCAGCGTTATCATCAGCATCTGTCACTAGCTTAAACACCACCGGTTTTCTCTTTGACCACAGCGCTCAGCAGCGAAAGGGCAGAGAAAGGTTAACCCACCACAGAGTTGGTCCTGCCAAGGGCAGCGCGTTACCTGATACTTCACCCTGCGATGTGGCCGTGCGGCCGATGTTGGTGAGGAGGTGGTCGATGTTGGGGACGGGCTGGGACTCCACCGCGCTCTCCTCATGGGACACAGTCTGCAGGTAGCAAAATATGACACATTGGGAACCGCATTCACTGGGATGTAGAAAAAGTTGGAAATGTCCGCAAATTTATCTAAAGCTGCAAATGTATTTAGAGTTTCTCCACAAAAGCTGTCCTGAAAGCTAAAACTGTACATTAAAATAAGTTTTCCAGTCGATTGCTAGTCCATTTGACACTTTTAAAAGAAACAACAATTGTGTATTTCAACTCTTGTCATATTTTTTTAAAATGTTTTTTATGTGTGTGAGGGATGAATTAAGTATTTTGAATTGAACTGGAGACGCTAAAAGTCAAACCTGCGAGAGGACGGAGCGGAAAGAAAAGAATTTAACGGCAGTGATGCCTGTACCCACCACTGGATCTCCGTTTCCATCTTCAGTGAAAAACCAGTCATACTAGGATGGGGGGAAAAAAAAGCATGAGAAATTATATTTCTGTTTATATGTAAAGATCAGGATCAGTGAAGAGAATACTGAAAGATCTTATTCTCACATTCTGAATGAGGGTCTCCACAATCTTGTACTGGTCTGGCATGTGTGTAACCATATGAGTCATGTTGTCCTCGGTGGTGCGCACCAGCGTGGGACCAAACACGATGGCCAGGTTCCTCGGCTCCATCTAAAACACAGGGACGTTTATTCTAAATCTGCGATTCTCTAATCGAAACGAACGTCGCCTTAAAAGAAAAAACATTCAGTTACAAACCTTGTTCTTCTCCGAGTTTTCCGCCACAGTTTTCAGATGAGCTGAGAGGAACTTGAGGGTCTCGTAATGATGATCTGGCAACTCATGAAGCTATAAGGAAGCAGTGGAGACGCAGGGGTTAACCAACAGAAAAATGAATTGCGGTTCGTTCAGGAAATTTTTTTGTGGAGCTGTCGACGAGTCGACGGGAATCTGGAATCTTTGCAAACCGGGTACAAGACTGAGTGTGAAAGCGAAATGAGGAGGGCAAAGGGCTTGACAGCGACTGAAGACACAGCACAGAGGCAGCAGAGACTCTGCTGTTGGCTGCTGGCGCTTAGAGCTATGACCGCCAACTTTTTTTCCTCCCTCTGTCTCTGTCTCTCTCTGTTTTTTTTTTTTACAAAACGGGAGATAGGGCGTGGGGCAGCTGACCTGACACTACATCAGCAGGGGAGTGAATTATATATTTCTCCTATTTGTAAATTATTTTTTTTATTAGTTTGCATTGAAAAAGCAAGTGAACCGACAAAATGCGAGCACCTGACCAATTAATATTTCATGGGTTTAGAGCGCTCCAGGTACAAGGTGTGAAAGGGTGGTTAAAAAAATAAGAAGAAAACAAAGAAATGCCTTAGAAATAAATAAGCATGTAAACTAAAATTAATATATATCAAAAGACAGGGTAATACACTGTACAAAACTGAATTGTCAAAGCTACTCACCAGCCTCTTGAGCACTTTGAGTCTCTCTACTGGGTCCTCTATTCTGTTGGCCTCTATGAAGTCTGTGTATCTATCTGTGGGTAGAAAACAATGTCTTGTTTTGTTTTTTTCCCCCCCAAAACTTTCAGGTAAAAAGAGTAATTTTTTTATAGGTTGTAGTTATCACTTTTGGCCACTAGATGGCACACAGGCTCTTTTGAAAAACAACGTACCGTTGGTAAACAATGGCTCCGGAAGTTTACGGAAGAAGGACTTGAGTAAACTGCTGATCACATTGAGGTCCCTCCATTTCTGTAAAACAGGAACAGGAATAGGGTATGATGCTAAACAAAAAAAACAAAAAAAACAAAATTCATCAACCTCCCCAATAGTTCTGGGCTCAGGAGAATATTCTGCCACATCCACTGTCAGAATGCGGTAGCTCTGACCACTGAACTCATATTTGTTGCTTGTAATGTTGGTGATCTAGAAATACGAGTGAAAGTATTTAATATGCTTCGGCATTTACTGATTATCGTCTACATAAATACAGATATGTGTCTTTAAATAGTGCTAAATGACACATCAGTGGCGAGTGTAGAGTGCGGAGAATGTCTAAACACGTAGCTTGCTGTTGCTCTGTTTACCCACACCTGGATACAGCTGCGGCTGTCGAAATGTTTTTCACTCTTGCATACGGTTAATTCTGTCCCAAGCCCGTTAAAGACAGCACTTAAAAAATGTGAGACTTCAAGGAGAGTTTAATTAAAGCAACAGTGGATCGACCAAGTGACACTCACGTCGTCCTGGATATCGATGTCGTTCATGCCCTTGTTATTGAGCTCCTCCTGCATGTTGGAGATCGCAGCGTTGTTTCCGGGGACTCTGTAGATGCCCGTGTACTCCAGCCCCCTCTCCTCCACCAGCTTGCAACAGACCTCCACAATCAGAGGCACAAACTAGGGGAACACATAAAAGGACGGATGGGGAGAAGACTGATGAGAACGGAGCAAAGAACACATGAAATACATGCAGCAATGCACATGAACATCACTGCAAATTTTAAGAAGATAATTTTTATGAACATAATGATTTTGTTTTTTTCAAGACCAACGTTTTTGTTCTTGTGTTTTTATTGCAAACTAAATCGGTACAGACCTTGTTGGTCTGTGCAGGAGGACAGTCGTCCAGTCTCACTCCGAACGTGACTCCAGGAGACGGCTTCTTCTCGAAAGGTTTCCTCATCAGCCCTGGGATGCCCTTCCTCCATGTCCCTTTATCCTTGGGAGGGCTGGTGTCATCTGCGTGCGGAGTGCAAAATGAAGAACAATGAGAATGCAGAAGTTGGATTTACCAGTTACACTTTACTTTAACCCCCACATTTATCATTTACATGATGCATAAGAAAGTGATTATATCACATTATAATGTAGCTAAAAGCAGCTTTTTGTATTGTGCAGTATTTTCAAAACTTCTGTGAAGAGATTTTATGTAATTACAACTGTGTTATGATACATTGTCATTCATTATCTGTTAGGTACCAGCATCCAGGTAAAGATGCTTCACAGCAGATGTCGACATCGTTGACAACTACACCAATAAACACTTTATCTTCTCTTATGTGTGTGTACAACTATATTATAGTATGTTGCCTATAGATGATAAATATGGGGGAATGTTACCAGTTTATTTACCGTAATTAAAGATTTAATACAATAGTTTAGGCTCCGAATTTTTTTTCCTTGGCAAGAGAAACTGTATCACACATAAAATGTTTTTCTTTCGCTTTGCCTACCTTTGTGCATGTTCTTCCTCTCCTGCTCGGGTTTGGGTGAGTGCGGACTCGTTGCTTTGGTCTCTCCTTTGCCTCCCAGCAGCGTCTGTCTGATGCTCAGCGACTGGCGAGGCGGTTTGGGCGAAGGCTCTGTCTTGCTGCCTGTCGGGCTGGGTAAGGCAAGGACATGAACGCTGAATGACTTTTTTATTTCCAGTCAGAGCTTGCAGCACAGCACCGTGTGAAGTTCTCCAACGTGTGAGGACCTCCCTCCTCTTTCCAACTATGTTCTCTTGTCCCCCCCTCCCCTTGCCCTTACCTCATCAAGGTGTTGTACTCCTTGATCTTCCTGCTGATGAGGTCATGGCTGGTGAAGGCCGCGTTCTAAAAAAAAAAAAACCAGAAAGCAGGAAGGAAGGAAAGGGGAGCAGAACAGAACGGACATGAGACACAAAAGATGATGGCCCTTCAGCCCCACTTAACAGGCAATAACAGATCTTTACATAACCTGCTGCTATCGGGTGACACAGGTAAGACCACTGGAATGCCACGGTATGGAAAGTGTGGTTAGGTCCCTCAAAAGAGGGGAAAGATGGGTTTAAATTTCTATTGAGGGGGCGACCCGGCTATTTTAAGACACAGTGGAGGGAGCGTATAGCAAGAAATATCCAACGTGTATTTTCAGTGTTTGCTAAATAATGTCACAATTGGGACAGGTCTTACTGTGAATGTCTTACTATGAATTCATCCAAACTCTCTTTACTGCACTAACTCATAAATTGCTCTTTTCAACATGATGAACTGCATCTGTTCATGAGGAGTTCCGCGTTCCTGAGATTTTGATCATCTTCTGCAACTAACAGTAGTTATCGATTCATTATCGATTAATCCGCTGATTACTTTCTACATCAATCGATTAATCGTTAGGTCTATAGAATGTCAAAAAATAGTGAAAAATGCTGCCCGAGTTGATTTATTCAGTTGTCCTCCAACCAGCAATCCAAAGATTTTCAGATTAATCTCCTTTAAGACCAGAAAACTCAGCAAATATTCACATTTGAGAAGCTGAATTTAGAGGCATTTATGCTTGAAAAATTACTTACACGACTGATCGATTATCAAAATAGTTGCATATTAATGTTCTATCAATCCGAGAAGCTCTAATTATTTGCATAATCGACACCCGTAAAATTTCTAAACAGGGCCACCTGGTTCTTGTCCGTTTGTGGGCAAGTTTCATTCATCAAAATGTTACGAAAGAGGAAATTCACACCGCGGATCTTCAAGTTCTGCTGTCGGAGATCAGCAGATGATCACAAAACAAATTTAGCAGTGTCAGTAGCAGTATTAGAGGTCCTGAAATAATTAGAAATTATTTAGTAGTGCAGGTGTAAACTATGTGTCCTCACAGCAGAAATAAGGCAGGAATGGCTGAACAAGAAGTTCTCTGCTAAAATGATCTCTCTGAAGAAAAACAGGCCATGACTTAGAAGGGAAGAGGCCAAAAAGGCATGACAGTCGTTGGAATGGACAATGGAATATTATGCAGCACCGTAGGTAGTGTTACACTAACAGGTGTTATAACAGAGGATGTTCCCCTGGACAGTGACCTGCATAAAAAGCCTGAGGCAGCTGTCCTAGTGAGAACTAATGAACTGTAGAAGTTGCCATGCCCAAGTATGCCAATAAAATCATTAAACACATAGCACAGCACTCAGTAACTCAGTGACTTATACAAAAGGCCCGAACCACTCTCAAATTATGTTTGTCGGTACTTACATTCTTAAATCAGGCGTACAGGCCACTTGGGAACAAATCTGTCCATCTGAGTCATTCTGGCATGAGGCCCCGTGTCTTGTGTCAGTGTTTTTGCACAATAACTGATCACCGCCTCAACGGTCCGAATGCACGGCTCTTACCTCCTCATCCAGGTTGCTGTTCTCCTGTATGACTCTGATCCAGGCCAGCATGTCCTCTCGGTCCTCAGCCTGGAACAGGTACTCGCAGTCCGACGTGGTCAGCCGCAGCACGTTCTTGCGCTTCGTGTCGCTGTAGGAGATGTCAATCAGACAGGCCTTGATGCTGATCGGCAGGGGTTCGTCTACCGCTTGGCAGTTGGCATGGGCGTGCCCCTCCTTTTTGTCTTTATATAGGCAGAGGTAATTGCCCCTCAACACAGCGTACATCTGTTTCCACGGGCGCATACCCCCTCCGACGCGCTGCAGGAACACAGTTTTACAAAGCGAAAATGGAAGGAATTAAACTTTAAACTTTTTTTCCCCCCAGTCACGTCAAACACACTGCGTTCGTTGGAATCATAGCACATAATCACTAGCCTGAGGCCCATATGAGACCTCGTACAACAGGGTCAAACAGGTGAATCATACAGCAGAGAAAAAAAAGTCAGACAAAAGTAAGTAGATATAGTCAAGAAGGGTCAGACCTGTTACTGTTTATAAAGCAAGTTATAGGTCACGTAATGCTTATATGTGTGTGTGTGTGTGTGTGTGTATGGATCTGTAGGTGTATATTAGGTTTTCCGTGCCAGTCTGTGAGTTACAAGACATTCAGGCCATGTCGAGACAGTGCACACCTTGCCCTTGTCAGTGTTAAGCTGCTTGAAATGCAGCAAACCCTCCTTGGTGGCGTCGCAGAAGACATCCGATGAAGAATCCCTCCGGGACCCTGAATCTTCCGATGACCTGTCCACCGCCTGCGATGGATCGGAAAATGACGGGAAGCGTTAAGGACCGAAGGATTTATTCAAGGAATGGAAATATTGAGAGAAATTGGGATGAAACTTCCCACGCCCAGACCAGTTGTGAAAATCTAGGAGTGTACATTAATCATTAGTATAAAACAAGGGGCTCAATGTCACATTATCTAGGATATACTGTGTAAAGGTTGACATAAATACATAGAAATATACTCCTACACCCAATGAATCAATTATTGACCAACTTTAGTGGGTGATGTTTTTTCGTCTTTTGGGTGTGAACTAATGAGCTGATAAACTGCTAATGTGGCAGGTGTGCACAGCTGGCCCTGAGCTGGCAAACAAGCTTATGATTGATAAAAATGCAGACTAGACTCACCTTCCTAAGACTTTTCAGACCAGGTATTATGGACCTCCTAAATGGAAGAGAGAGAGAGAGAAAAAAACAGTTATACTGAAAGAGCTGAAACACAATTGAATTTTTTTGCTTTGATAACTAGCCTTTTTAGTTTGGGTCAAACTCTGGTGTTTGCCTGTTTGGTTTGGTTCCTTTGTCCAAGGGTGAAAGCCGGACATCGAATTCTGGTGCGGACTAAAACAAGTTCGCTTCAAAGCGAACCCTGGTGCAGTTATTTTTCTGCGTGAAAGGAAAACAAACCAACTGCGGGAATTGTTTGGATAGCAGATGTGTGTTTTTAGCGTGAATTCAAAAGATAAGCTGCAAATGAATCAATTTACTGGCCGTCAACTGTCATGGAACCAATCTTGTAAGTGAGTCAGTTCAACCGGAGATATGTCGTAAAAGTTGGTGAAACGCAATGCCCAAACGGCGACTACCCCACTCATCATTACTCATGGAACGAGATGGAGTTGCAGTGACTCTTCACTGATAATGTTCACAATCAGCTATTTTTCAATGAGCCCTTTGTGACATGGGAAAAGATAAATATACTCATAAGTCGGAGTTTAGCGCAGCATGACTCACTATCCGTCACCAGAATCTGATTTCCCCATTTAGTGGACCCATGTGGTGCTGTTGAAGGATTACGGGAGGCAGAACTGTCCAGTCAATGAGTTACCTGTGAGTCCATATGACTCTAATAAGCTACAGCCCCTTCGTTTGTTCGATGAAAACGCAAAAAATGTATAATTTCTGTCCATGGTCCAGTCCACGTGAACTGAACTGTGTGTGTGAGAGTGAGCTCAGGTGCTTGGTTTGGTAAATGACACTGCTGTGGGCACGACTTACCCTCTGCTTTCTTCCCGGTAGTTATCCAGACCTTCATCGTACGACTTGGACCGCTCTGTTTTAGTACCAGAATCTGACTCAATAATTGTGAGACGGAGAGAATCTATTAAGAGAGGGTCAAACAATTACTTGAAAGTGTCCATAAGGTGTACTGTCAAATTCAGTTACTGTCATAGGCCCACATTGCTGCTCTGACATAAAAATAAATAAATAAATAACTGTTTATTAAAAAAAAAAAAAAAAAACCTTGGTCATGTGACAGCTGTCGTCGAATGAGAGGGGATGGAGAGGTGGGGCTGGGCGGGATGGTGGTGATGATGATGGGTGCTCCAGATATCACAGCGGAGGCAGGAATGTGGGTGCTGTCCTGGTCAATACTGGGACTAGATGGTTCATCTAAGGACAGAAAAGGAGGAATTTAGCTACAAGGCACAAAAATACTAAGCTAAACCCCTCACCCCCGACTGCCATCGTCCAGTCATAAGATTCTTCTACCCACGTGGATGAAAAAAAAAAAAAAATTCCATTTGCTGAATGATAAAAAACATTTTTAACTAATTTAAAATTCTGAACCTGTTTCTGATTCAAAAGATGGCAGCCCGCCTGAGTTCCAACATGGGAAACGGTTTAAAAACATTTTTTTAATCGTCCAGTAAACCAAACGTTTTCTTCATTCAGAAAAACACAGGTAAGTATTTTTAAATGACCTTCTGGGTTTTTTCAAACGTCATTGAACAATTATCTTTTAGAGAGACCAAAGCTCTGCTAAAACATGAGGGACACAAACTGTTGCCAACGTCAGACCCACTTCACAAGGTTCTCATTTTTAAAACGAATCCGCTGGAGACAGCGTTTTCATCACCTCCTGGAGCTTAAGGCTGGTTTAATGACAGCTCAGTCTTCAAGCCACGGTCGCCGGCTGGAAATAAGAAGCCTGCTTTTGTCTGCCTCTGTCGGAAATCAAGGACCCATTGTTTCAAAAATGACTAAAGTATTTCAAGTGTTGAGTCTGCCATCTTTATTATTGTAAAACTGCCCACTTTGCCACGCGAGGACAGAAAGCTTGACAGCCTTGAACTAAGGGTGGCGGGGCTTAGCAAACAGTAAATTACTATTAAATGACAGGATGAGCAGAATTCAACCCCCGTTAAACTCATATACACGTTTGGTATAAAGTCAGATGTAAAATGCAACAGGAAACATCATATTGCAAAGTAAATCGTCAGAAAGCAATGTCTCATTCATCTCTGCTACCTCGTATTGAATAATCATATCAGCAGACAGCTATAAAGCGAAGAGCAAAGCGAAAGCATCAACCATCAGACAGGGGTTCCTGTTCAAATAAGATGGTACAGCTTACCTTTTAAAACACACACATGCAAAGTGGTCAGCTAACATTACATCATCCGAGACAGCAATGTGTCATAAAATCAAATATGCAATATCGGCGGGATGGCAAGCCCTAAAAGCAAATTAAGAGACATGATGAACGTGTACTTCGGGAAATGAATCATATCTGCAACTGTGGTGATGCAGGCAGGTGGGACTAAATTAGCACAAGTAACATTATGTTCCTAAACAGTATTTTTAGAATCAAGTAGAAGGAAAACTGTTAAACATAGCACTTCGTATTTGTTACCTTGCGATGACAGGAGGAGAGAATACCTTTTTGGTAATGTGGTTTCAAGTCATAATTGTTCTGAATTCATCTCATGAAATGCAACTGTCACCATTATTTAACGTTTATTATTTAACTTCATGAATGGAGGCCGTGTGCTGTGCTTTCACTCAGCCTTCGTTTAAAAAAAAAACCCCCATTACAAGTCAAAAAGAACTCAAGCGAAAAAAGATCTAAATGATTAAATTCCCCAAGATGCCGGTGCACTGATGCAAAACTTTAACTTTCAATGGCACAATTTAATATGAAACATCTGATGTGCTTGTTAGTTGTATACAGAACAGTGGTGCTGTGAAATCTCTCTCCCCTCAAACCGCAAAGACATATCCCATGACACCACAAACCCCATTGTGCCAAGCTATGCAGATGCCTATTTAATTTAATCACTTGTTTGTATACCCCTAATTCTGTTTCTGGGAAGACGTCGGCAGCCAGTGATGTCTGACACGTACAATTACAATTTACTTTTACGGGATGTCAGTCTTAGACATCAAGCCTGATCTAGCTTTACGCAGAAAACGCCGAACAATGCAGAGCCATAAATCTTTAAGGGAATTGTTTTTTGGGAGACATGCTTATTCGATCGTTTGCCTAGATCAATAGGAAAAGATGGACACCCCTTTTGCATCTTTTTCTGGTAAATATAAAGCTACAGTCGGGATGGTTAGCCTAGCATAGCATATAGACTGGGAACAGGGAAACAGCTAGCCTTGTTCTGTCCAAAGATAACAAAATCCAAACTATGTTATGTTCTTGTTGCTGGGACTTTGCCTGGCCAAGAAAAAGTCTGATTCAAAACTACTACTAAAACAACAACTTCTTGTTTTCACACTTCAGTTTTGTATGAATTAAACAAACGTGTTAATTTGACCTTTGGAGGTGCTGGAAGGTGGATATTTTAAACCTTTGGATAGAGCCAGGCTAGCTCTATATCCCTGTTTCAAGTTTTTATGCTAAGCTTAGCTAACCCGGCTTCTGGCTGTAGCTTATGAGTGACACTGATTTAATTCAAGACAATAGGCATATTTCCCAAAATGTCAAACAACAACCATTGCACATGACCAATATGAAAAAAACAAAAACAAACAAAAAACCACTAATGTTTTCCCTTCAAATTTCAGAAAAGGCACAGCACATCACCGGTGTTAAAACAAAGAACACTGAGAAGTGCCATGACAAAATCTAATCTAGATCTAAATGCACCAAACTAAAAAGCGACAGCTGAGATGTGTTTGTGTGTACAGAGGGAAATGGTGCTAGGGGGTGGTTATGATTAACCCCCGCAGGTTCTGGGACAGTGAGAAATAAAAGAGACGCTCTACCGGCTGCTTATGAGTCACAAATGAAGACCCAACCGAGGATGCAAGGTTGAGTTCAAGCTTGTTAGGTTCTGTCTGCCAATTAGTTGGCACACATGTGAAAAAAAGACAGAAGAAACCGCTTCAAGCAATACTAAAGCACTTAATTTTAAACACCCCAAGTAAATACAGTTCTCCGCGCCGCTCTGAAGCATTTTGTGTCTCAAACAAAACCCACAACCCAAAGACACAAAAAACAAGAAATTTCTGCTCCACATGAACAAGACAGGGGTGTGGCATTTTGCATGTACTTTAGCAGTACCTTCTCTGCTCTGTTCCCAGTACAAAGTTTTTGGCAGACACCTAACATGCAGCAGTTTTTCCACTTATTGCTTGAACTTCACTGTGAAATCTAATTGAGGCAGATTGCTGCAGGAATGCCCTTATTTCTCTGTTATGTCACAGTCCATTAGGACGATGTTCTTAGGTTTCTCTTGCTGTACAACACTGAGGGATATACGAGACATTTCCGGGAGAGAGAGGGAGTGTGTGTGTGTGTGTGTGTGTGTGCGTCCGTGTGTACCTAGTGACTGCCATATGAGTAGAGCAGCGCATACAACGGGTGGTTTGAATATGTCATGGTTGCTTGCAGAACAATGTCATGCTTTTACATAATCACACACCTGACACAATGTCATCCTGAGTTTAAAATGTACCTAATTTCTTTTAGCATTTAAATACCTATATTACATGTTCTGGTGTGACTGTAGCTTAAGTACTGCAGAGTGTGCCTTTAACTACACTCCTAGTGGTAGTTTTTTTTTTTATTCAATCCAACTCTGTTCTAAGAAACTCTTTAACAAAATGTCCGGGGAATTTCCCTGTTCTTTACCTATGAGGATCCACAGTACATTGATTATGACATTTGGACAGAATTGATTTCCTTGTATTACGACAAGTAAGGCAACAATGAGCAGGCTTACACAATTGTTAATGCATTTTTGTGACTGAATGCACCAGCTCCTGACGGAAAGGAAGGAAGACGGAAACTTAAGGTTGTTTTTTTGTAATTTGCTTCTCATGGACAGAGGTAAATCCAGAGTATTTACCGTAGTTTCTTGTACAGCGTCCACAGCACAGGGAGACAATTCAAGGGTACCCATATACAGTTGCTAAGAATGGGTAAAAAATACCAGCTGGTCGCCCTTAAAATGTGGATTTTTTACATAGGAGTTCAATGCGGCTAATCTCATACACTGTACTGTGAACTCATCAGTCCAGTCGCAACATGAAAATCCCACCTTGCATGCAGAAAATGGTATCCAGCATGACTTTTAACTGCCTGCAACATGCTAGACAGACAGTATAAAGAGATACACTCCATGTCAATTGCGGTTCAAGTCTTATCTCATGTGAAAGCTAGATCTCTAAGGTCCTGTTCATACCAGGTTTTAACATGCCTCTTGGATGACGTACGTCAGTTCACACCTGGAATCAGCATCTCCACAGGTGTCTTGAGTGGCCACTTGTGATCGGCTCTCACCTCCCTGCTCTATATGCAAATAAACATGTACATCATTTCCGTTTGCAGAGACCAAATGTGTTCTATTTTTTTAAACCGGCAGCAGAGAGCAATGCACTTCCCGTGCGTAGTCTGCCAGTAATTTAAAAGAAGAAAAAGAAATCCAAACAATACAGACTGGGTCTATTCCTTGTCGTGTTCCAGGCAAACCAAATCGACCAAGATCTTTGACGCACTCGTAAGTATATCTCTATTGGCCTCACGAAATTTGAGATTTTGTGGAGAAGGCCAGATTACGCAATTTGAGAACACGGATGAGTACGTACTTCTGCGTAGGTAGAGGACGTCAGCTAAAAGAATCTGGCCATATGTGGTCTAGACCACCTCAAAACGTGGTATGAGCGATCGGGTATCACTGCATCCTCTCATTGTGTCTTGGGTGCATTCACACGTGTCCTCGGAGCTGCTCACTTGTGATAAGATCACCCAAAATGCATGTTAATGCCAGGTGTGAACAGGGCCTAAGAACATTTAAAACCCCTGGCCGAATTGTATGACAGAAATACCATCTAGCCTATGAAAACAATGCCCACTAGTCATGTACAGTACATCTACAATATATATGTAGAGGTACGCGTCATTTTTAATTTTTAATACTAGTACTTATGTGATACCTAAGTTTCCATATACACACTTTCTCCAAATTAAGGGGGGGAGAAAACACTTCTTAATTCATCGAGATTAATTGTTGTTTTAGGAAAAGCAGCTTTACAAGGAATTTCCCTTATCAAAATACAGTGTAAAACTGGCAACATTTCCTGATTTAGATAAGGAACTATTAGATCAATATGTAAACAAGATAAAGAATCTGGCTGAGAGTTTGATAATAATTTTTCAATACTTGATGCAACAAACAAAATTTGGTTTGTGCTCATAAAATATACCCATAATATCAAGGTTGAAAGCTCAGCTCTAACTGTATATGCCTGAATATTCATATATTATGCTATTGGCTAGATTTCATGGTGGAAATTTGTATCAAATTTACATGACGGATCAGGAGTCAGCCATGCTTTCATGCATAAACAAACTTTCTCACTGATACGAACACATGCTGTGACATTTCTACAGGACTCCCTTGTCACTGCTGTTGCTATAGAAACAGGGTTCTAGAGAGGTTCAAAAGAGAGTGGTTTTAGAGATTAGGGCAGTCTTACCTATAAAAGGGATTGAATCCAGGGAGTCATCCAGGTGATTGGAGCCTGACTTTTGCCGTGTGTCTCCGAGCCTCCTTAGATGCATCTCCCTACAGCTGTCATTAGACATCCAGCACATTGCTCCATCTGCAGAGCCTGCCTTCACCAATTGTGGTGACTTATGAATCACTCCTCCATGGCTGTCATTAACAGCTAGTACATAGGACGGAGGACGAATGTGAGGGGGGCCGGAGTTTCTGTCCCTTCTTAGGACCACTACTGTCGCATCAGGTCCTTCTACACCCTCTGCGAGGCCGCCATTAGTCCGTACAGGTGTGTTGGTAGAACTGGAGGTTTCTCTGACCTTTGGCTTTTGGGTCACAGCTCCATTAGTGGTGGAGGCACCAGAGGAAGTGGGGACAACTCCGCTTTGCAGTTGTCTCTGCGTGGGCAGTTTAGTAGATGGACCAGAGCAAGAGGAGGACCTGGCTGCCAACCCAGCCTCCGACCTGCTCTCCATCTTCAGACTGTCAGCCCTGCCCCTGAGCTGCATGTGCAGAGGTGAAGGGTAGCCTAGATGGTTGCCCATGATGGCAGCTCTTTGGTCTTTAAGAGGGTCTGTGGTTTTATTGGAGGGTAAGGCAGGTGAAGGGTCTGAGATGGAGTTTTTGACAGGCAGACGTGAGGGTCTCATTATGAGACCGTCTGTCCTTGATGGTAGTAAAGAATCCGTCGTACCTTTAGTAAACACAGGAGCAGCTAAAGGTGAGTTAGATAATCCACTTCCTCGCCCTTCATCCTCCTCTCCAGTGAGATTCCTGTTTAGATGAGGTAAAACACTCAGGCCTGCTCCTTGCCTGCTGGCTCTGGCTTCCTCTTGCCGGCACAGCAGCAGCCTTTCCTCAAACTCTGCCCTGTCAACCCCACTTGGGTCTGCAGGCTGCTGGCCCAGATAGTCACATGACCGTGCCCGAGGTTTGGTAACTCCTGTCGGGGTGGAGAAGGGTAGAGCATCCTGGGAAGCGCTCCTAGGCCAGTTCCTGGTTAGTATTGTTCTCTCTGTTCCACCTCCAAGCCTCTCTTGGGAGGCGCTACGTAATGGAGTTACCACTGCAGTGCCCTGGCTACTTGCATCCACCTCGCGGTCACTGGATGTGCTCCTCTGTCTGACCTGGGAGCCCAGCGACCCTCTCTGACTGGTGCTAGGAGGAGGCGTTGTACGTTGTTGGGCATAGGCGGAACTAGAACTGGTAGCTGCACGCAGGCTGTCCAAGCGCTCCTGGATGGTGCGGCAGCCATATGTGTGCAGCCTTTTAGCGTCAATGTAGTCCTTATAGGTGGTGTAGTTTCTCCAGTCAATGTTCTGGTGTGGGGAGGTGGAAGGGGTTGTGGGAGAGGGTGAGTAGTGGTTGGTGTTGGGTGAGATGGCAGTGGAGAATGTGTCCGGTGAGGCAGCAGTGAGAGGTGCCCGTACAGGTGGGGACAAAGGGTCAGGATAGATTGCACCAGGTCTAGAACTTGAGGAAGGGGAATAGACTGGGGTTTCTATGGGGCGTGAAGAGGGGTATTGCAATTGTGCACCCCCAGGCAATGAAGGAATAAGGGGTCTGGGTCTAGCTGAGCCTGAATCCGTTGGAGGACCGTACCGGTTTTCCTCTGTCCTGTGGCTAGGGCCAGCCCGAGCCAACCGGGAACCCCTGTCAACTGGATCAGGAGGCATGGCTACTGTCCTCACATTCTCATTACAGACACAAACCACAGTCTGAGACTTTGAGGTCTGTTGGGGTGGGGGGGACGGCGGAACAGGGATTTCCACCCGATAGCTCTTTTCAGTGGTCCCTCCTCGTCTTCCTGGTCCCTGAGCTGGCCCCCGGGGGGTCTCACTGACTGTGGCAGGCTCTGATGACTGGGCCATGCCAGCAGCCTTAACTTCTATCCGAGGGTAGCATATGGGAGGGGGCTCGGGGATGTTCTGGGCATTTCCGCTGTACGCTTCATTTCCTTTGAGGTATGCATCCTGGGAATATGCCTGCAAGAGATTATAGGACATTATGTCACTTTGGTTGCTGAGAGGTTTGAGTGCTAAAATAGATCACATTAAACCCCAGGAGAACATCAAACCCAACCAGTGACAGCATACATTAGACTTTCCAAAAAGACATGTACAGAATGGAGAGTGCTGTAGAGCCCTTTGTGAAGCTATCAGACTTCTGCAATAAAATCAACTGCTGCAAATGCAAATCCAAAAATAGCCCAGAATACAAAGACTGTTCTATTTAGGTCTAACACTATAACTTAATTTCCTCATTACAGCTGAACTTTAGGGAAACAGTTTCTATCAGTAGATGATGCATTCACTGCCACATCTCACATATGACTTCATCTTTATCGGCCGTTACAGCTACAGTATCAATCTTTTGTTTGCAAAATAAATCAACTGCTTCACGGCAATGTGGCTGCTCACATTTTGAGAGTAGAGAAAGAATGGTTATCCAAGAGTGTCATTTACTGACAAGAGTCTTTGTGTAAAATGATGAGATTATCAGCAAGACAAACACTGTCACTGCATTCCCTCAGAGAACTGTAAGTGACAGACAACTGGATTCTGCCTTTCTGTATTAATAAAACAACAGCATGCAAAAGAGACACAGCGCTCTAGTACTAGTTATCCAAACCAAACACAACTATTGTTCTTAACAGTTTCTCAATATTTTCCTAGGAGAAGGCAAACAAATGTTACAGTATGCCATGATACAAATTAACTTCCATGATAAGCAACAGACGTGGATAAGTGGGAACAGCCAGAAAAGGCAAATAAGTAGAGAATAAAGGCTGGAAAGTCCAGAATAAACCCCTGGAGCCAGGAGTAAGGATTAGGCTGGCAGGGGCTTACCCACCTTTGGTACTGGAGAGTGTGCCCTGAGGCATGAGGAGAGGGTAAACGGGGGACGCCTCTGCCTACGTCTGGCAACTAATGCTATTTCTGTCAGCATGGCTCCACAATTTTACTGTCACTGTCGAAACTAAGGTACTTTTCCTTGATTTAAAAAAAAAAAAAAAAAAAATCGGAGAAAAACACTTAAGCTTTGTTAGTGATAACCCTGCTCACTCTCCAGTGAAGTATCATCATGGACTGCTTCAGCAATAACTCCTGGTTGCATACTTAACACGTTATATTCCCTCATCCTTTCAGCGCAAAAGCTCTTGAGAAATAAAGAGGGAGAGTGTTATGGTGCTGGACTTTAATCTATGGCACTCTACCTGAGGTGTCAAGTTACAGCAGTACGGCTGTAGCTTGGTGCCTCCCTCTGAATTTGCATAAGCCATACAAAAAAATAGAGACCAATTTTTCGAATTGAGAAAGTCCACAGCAAAATGTTGACAAATGATATCAGAGCATTTCTTTTTCTATTACACACATCTTTCTCTCAACCTGCTATTCAGGAAAATACAACAACAACAACAACAAAAAAAAAACCTGCTTATACTAATCCAAAGTAGACACACTGCAAAGGAGGGGAAATACACATGGGGTTTTAGGAATTTGGCACCTTCTACATGTGTAACTACAAGCTCTAAAAATGGTGCAACATGTCATAAAAGCTGTGAATCATCTGGAAAGAGTACTTAAATGAAAGAAATTAGTTAGTACAGTTCCCCCCTCTTACCAGAGCAGTGATATCCCTGGAAAACTGTAGTCCAGAGAAGGGCAAGCAGAGAGAAAAAAGGGAATAAAGAGAAGTAAACAGGTGAACACAAGGAATTGAGAGGTACAGCGCCAGCCATGGAGGTGAGAGAGGTCACTCCTCTGACTTCAGCACAGGCTAAAAATACAGCCCGCTGTGGGAACGCTGAGCAGAGAGATATCAAAGTTGTAGAATCAAAGTGGAAGAATAAGAAAGAAGAAGAGCATAACTTCAGCAGTTTTGGTGTCCTTCACAGACCTGAATATCTTCTGAGTTTCTGCTCATCCCCATTATTTCCTCTTCTTACCCCACTTCTTACTCCACCCACAACACAGCTGCTGTCAGAATACACTGGCAAATGTATTCTGCTGGCTTCCTCTCTCCCAACATAGCATTTCTGTCCTTTGCTCTGTCACTCTTGCCTGCCCACTGTGGTACATCCCTCCCCCCTCCCCCCTCGGTTTCTGAAGCATTTCATTTGCACTTGTGCTACACACACTCTCCACGAGCCTGTTTCGGCCTCTCTGTCAGCATCCTGCTCATTCGCTCGACGCTGCTCTATCATATGTTCACTTTTGGGTGAGCATAAACACACGCTCCTCCCTCACCTCGCTCCTGCAAACGCTGTACTGAGAGGAGTCAACTGACTGCAGCCGCACTCCCTCTGGTAGTGAGTGGGCTCAGTGTCTCCCAAAAACACAACTAGGTCGTACTAGGTCAAAACCTAGTATATGGCTGGACAAGCCTATATCTGTTTGCTTCTGAACTACTGTCTGTGCTCACATATACAGTAATTTAATACAGCCAAACTCCCAATAAAGCTTTTCCCATTTACATGTTTTTCTGTTTCCGTTGTCAGACAACGGAACAACTATGATCCGTTGTCTATTATCCGGATTTTATAACCACGACGTCATCTGACAAAACCACCGTACACATAAGGTAAAGACAACGACTGTGCTTTGATTTCAGCTATATTTACCTGTAAAATGATCACTCAGAGAGAAAGTTAGAAGCTCATTCATCTGCTGTGCAGTCAACTGAATGAGACACATAGAGAGGTGTGCCTGGGGATGGAGAGCCAGACCTCACGCCTGCAGGGCAATACTGGCGGCTCTCATCTAAAGAAAGTAGCTCAACTTTCCAACTTTCCAATCCTCACTCAGTCAGTCAGTCAGTCAGCGACATTCGCGTTTACACGGCTAGCCCTGCTGTTGTGATTCAGCCCAAAACAGAAACACATTTAAAAGCAGACACAGGCACATTTAAGCATATGCCGCTGCATGCCCTCATCCATCTCATCAGACCAATATTATTTCATTTACCTGTATTTCATTTACCCTTTATGTTTTCGCAGAATAGATTTTTTAACAACAGTGGCTGAAACAGTCTAAAAGTGTATGTTCTTCTTATATCGAGGGGATTAAAAGGTGACACAAAACCGGCATGAGGATTTTTACTGTTGAGGAATAAATATGGATTCAGTCAATGAGAACTAAATCTCCAGACAAATCACATCCTGCATTCTACTCGTAGCACAGTTTGAACCCATAAATCAGTCTCATGACAGTCAGATTGTAGAGACCTGCAAAATAAAAATAAAAATCCCTAGCTGGCACATCAGACTCTGACTTTAATTTTAACTTTTGTGTTCCTCAGTGGGGAGATATGGCTAATTGCTTCTTTTCAATCCCTCAGTCTCGTTAGTGCTCGGAGTCATTCATAAATGCCAAAAGCTAGTTTTTTTGGCTTCTGCTAAGCTGCGGCCAAGCTAACAAGCTATGTGTGGAATTTAGCATCACACTGGGATCTGAATCATTTCTCTGCTCCTAGAGAGAATTTCCCAAACAGAGGCGAATAACGTGTGGCAACTGGTTTGACGTGGCCTGGCGCTGTTTATCGTCTGTTGGGCTCTGGACCCTGACTGATGGCGTGGCCTGGCTCTTTGCATCAGTGAGCTCATCAGCGTGATGGGAAGAGGGGGGTGTGGAGCCGTGGCGTGAAGTCTGGGTCTGTGCCTCACTTTTCTCAGGGAAAACTGAAGTTAACAGTTTTCGAAAACCCAGCCCACCCATATCCACATCAACCTGACATGAGAGAAGAAATACCAGTCTTTGTGGTCAAGATAAGAAACAGACTGGCAGCATGAGTGAATGCTTAGCAAAACTAACCCTGCTCCCTCACGGGTGTGATTAATACAATAGCAAGATCAGCCATGTTCTTGCATTGATGAAACCTGTGATCTTCAACGCTGGGCCACATATTTTGACTGACTTTAAAAATTTTATTATCAAATAATTGCCCACTTAATCCCGTCTGGAAAGTCCAATGAGATGTTTATGAATCATTCAAGCTTGTATCCAGCAGAGGCAAAGGATTCGATAGATAGCTTGTCAAGACTTTCTCTCTATCTTTGTTTGGGAGTCAAACAGTGGGTATTGCTTCATAGAATTTTTTTCTGAGCTTAATGAAATAGTTTCACATTTTGGGAAATATGCTTATGCGATTTCTTTCTGAGCGAGAGATGCAAAGACAAACACCAATCTCATGTCTGTGCATCAAGTACAGAGCTGGAGTGAGGACTTGTTTGGCTTAGCTTAGCACAACGCCTGTAAACAAAGGGAAACAGTTAGCCTGCTCCAGTCCATGTTCAAAAATACACCTGCCCACACCATTGAAGCTGACCGATTAACATGTTGTATCTGGATTGTTTAACCTGTACATAAACAAGTGACAATTCACTATATTAGGGGGCGTTACATGTTGGAACAATTCTTTGTTGAACAACACCTGAGTATAGTGACTGTATGCAGCATCCTTAAGTCTTGTCATCACAGTGATGCTGTCAGCTTTGTTAACTTTGCTAGTGCACAGAGACGAAGACCAAAACCTGCGCTCACCAACCATATCTGGCAACCTGCGCTTAAGTTGAAGACACTGTACAGCAGTAATGGGTGGATGAGAATTAGCTGCACCGGGATAAGTGATATTCTGTGTTTTTTTTTCCCATGAAAAGACCAAGACTAAAAATGTGTTGGTCAGTGTGTAGTGGTCGAATACATGCTTTCATTTCTTAAAAAAAGGTTGAACAATTTCCTCAAGGAGCTGGTCAACGTAGTTTTTAGCAAACATTACTCAAACAGGACTAAATAGTTCATTTATCAGGGACTATTTTCGGCCACGGATCAATACACATTTGGTGCTTTAGTGAGTATTTACAGCAGCAAGGGGGGGGGTCTATGCTGGATCAGACATGTCCCCCTGTGCACACTGTGGCTCACTGATGTGTTTTTTAGTTTTTGGACAGTTTTTTAATAGTTTTGGGAGCACTGTGGCACAGAGGAATAAGATCTATCAGGCCTTGGATACTCAGACAATACCCGCTAGTCGGATCAATTCATTGTCGGGTTTTGAAGTACAATATTTACTCATGACCAAATGCTTACCAGTTGCAAAATGTCCTCATCCTTTGGCATCACACAGAGCTCCAGTGAGGCATCACTGAGAGAGGTAAGGAGGTGGGGGATGAGAGCATGAGAGTTAAAGTGAGAAAAAAGAGAATGGGAGACTGTTATAACACAGGGCTCAAACAGAGGAAATTCACAACCCTTCTCAATGACCATCAAAAGCAGCAGTTTAATGTGGTGTGAATGAATGTTACACGTATACTTGGTGATATGATAAGGAACCAATTCTCTCTGCAACACTGGGTGAATTTCCCCAGAATGCTTCACAATGGCTCCGTCTTATTTTCTGTTATTTTCATATTTTCTGTTATCAGGCCACAAACATGCAGTGGGGTGATGGTAGTGAAGAGATTTGATCTTGGGAACCAGGATCTGAGTCATTTACGCGCTTTCACTTTGCATATTTCTTGTAAAATCAGGGACAGATTAAGCTCCTAGGAGGCCCCGGGGCAAAAATATGTTGTTGGTTCCCAACTGACTCTCTCTATATACATGGCAGCGTTATTATTTCCCCAAGCACCCAGAAACCAACCTCTAGTCTACAAATTAAACGGTTGATTAGTTTATTGACAAAAAAAATTAACTTGCAACAATTTTGGTAACTAATCAAGCCCTTGCGCCAATTTTTAAGCGAAAAAAATATAATAAAATTCACTGGTACCAGCTTCTGTGAATATTTCCTAATTTCCCAGTTTTCTATGACAGTGATCAACATTTAGGGGTTTTTCACAGTTGGTCAGACAAAACAAGACATCTGAAAATGTGGGAATAATGATGGGCATTTTTCATTACTTTCTCGCATTTTATTCACTGAACAACCGACTTCATATTAAAGAAAATAACTAAGATGTATTGATAATGAAAACAATTCTTGGTTGCAGTCTTCCAGCTCTCCTGTGATGGAATAGTACTACCTTGCTCGAGGTTTTCTTTGTGTAAATTGCATGACCAACAAACAAAATTAAAGCAATTTGATTAAACGCAACTTTCCAACAAATCAGAGCAATATGAACTAAACACATGATAAACAATATAAACCTAAACAACAAAGGTTTTCAGGCTAGATTTTGCCACAGGTTGGGGTCACAAGTTGGAGGATGGAGAGTCCATCGCAGCTGATACTGTATTTTACCGGTGCAAATTTCTAAGAAATTTTCAATTCCTCAAATTACGTAGACCCAAATGATGTGGCGTAAACCAGAGGCTTTGGGGGCCCCTGTGCATTTGCCTGTTTTGCCCGGTTGGTAATCCAGCCTTGCTTAAAGTGAACCACGAAATTAAGCGAAGAGTAATGGCGACCTTACCTGTTCTGGATCAAGGCTATGACTTGCGAGTAGGTCTTTCCAATGATGCTCTCTCCGTTCACCTTCACAATACGGTCCCCTGGACAGAATTAGAGAGTAAATTACAAGCCCTCTCTTTACCGCTAACAGCAACATGGCAAACTCTGCATCACTGGGTCTGTGAACTCATGTGTTCAGGACAATAATCTGGAGTGCAGTCAATACGGTTATTGACCAAGTAAACCACTCTGGAGTTGCTTACTTCCAGCACAAACACACATCTGATTTTAGATCAAAGCAGAATACCAATACTTGTTTATTTGGAGGACCTCATGTTAGGATCCATGTCCATTCAAGTTTTTTTGAAGATGGCCATCTTACAAGAAGTGAGACGAGGTGGGTTTAGAAGAGAAACGAAATAATTGTGGGAAAACACTCCACTCCCCCGTCCCAGGAGAGGAGAAGGAAGGAGAGGAGAGCAAACAGATAAAAGCACACAGCTCAAAGGGTTTGTCCAGGCCAAATGACATTTCCTGTAATACAGAGTGCTAACTTGGCAATAATGCTTATAGGAGAGCTTCAGCTGTCGCCTCCAATTCAGGCAAATTAACAGGAGCTGGTTATTTTTTTCCACCAGAAGGGAGTTAATTTGAGTATTTTTATCCGTTAAAATTAGAAAACGATTCACGGATTAGTAAGAGACATAAAGTGGGAGATGTAGAAAAACAGGCTCAAGGTAAGGTTGGAATAACAGTGTGCATATTACACTTTGTTCAACCTCCCACAAAGGATCCATCTGTTATTTTGTAACTCATCTCTGTTTTTCCTGGCAGGTTACAAGGAAGTGGAATTACCTACAGTACAGACGTGAAGAAATCTTGGCATCAGACGGGCTTTTGAGGTCAGATGCGAGACAGTCAGAGTTAATCTTAAAATCTGCTATTTGTCAGATGGAGTGCAATGATCTTCGTAGAGACTGCGTGCATGTGTTATATGTGTTATATGTGTGTGTGTGTGTCTGTGTTTGTGTGTACCTGTACAGAGTCCAGCTCCGTGGGCGGGGCCTCCCTCCTTCACTTGCTTGACGAAAATCGTGTCCATTGGCTCCAGACGGTTTCGCTGTCTCCCTGGTAACGAGAGAGAGCGCACGCACCGAGGCGACCGGTCAACACAGTGAGGGAGAGCAGCAGCGGAAGCCAGAAGTAGGCCATATTTCACTGGAACTGGAAATTCAACTGAAGCAACACTGTGGCATCGGTGCACATTTTTCCTGCGGGTTTTTCAGATTTTTTTTACTTGTGCTATTAATTGCAAGTTACTGATTGAGGACGTCTCACTCTGCTGTGGTCGCCTTGGAGCGATGCAAATGCCAAATCTGGTTCAGAATTACAAAAAAAAATAGGCACCTTGTTGCCAAAATGTTACATCATATCGATAGGCTTTACCTAAGGAAAAACTGTTGGTTGTCAATATTAAGAGAAACACATTATATAGAGCTGAAAACAATCAATCAGTCATTTAATCCATTAGTCCACGGACAGAAAATTAAGAAAACCAACAACTATTTTTGAAAATCAATTAATAATTCAAGTCATTTTACAAGCAAAAAGCCAAAAATCTAAGGGCTTGCTGATTTTATTTGTCCTATGTGACTATCTGAGTTTTGCTGTACAGCAAAAACTTGTGTCTTTCACACTGTGCCCGAGTTTGACCAGCACTCAGCTGAACTACACTACTGTCAGGCTGCAAGTAGCAGTTCTTTCATCATCAATTAATTAATCCGCCTGTTATTTCTCAATTAATCATTCGGATAATGAAAAAATAAATCCTCGGCGGCTTCTCGCTGATCTGCTTTGGCTTCGATTGTACCCTGTTTTTTATGTCCCTTTAGACAAAAGCGTGAGCCAAATGAATAAATGCAAATGTCAGAAAACGGTAAAAAATTACAATTATAATTTCCTAAAGCCAGAGATGACATCTTCAACCGTGTGGTTTTGTCTGACTAGCGGTCCAGAACCAAATGATATTCAATTAACTATACAATGAAACAAAGAAAAGAAGTAAATCCTCATAAGTGGAACAAGCTGGAACTTGGGAATGTTCTTAAATGATTGAAAAATTATCACAATGGGTGACTTTTCATTTTTGAGCGACTAATTGTTTTAGCTCTATACGACTGCTTCTCACGATTATTTATACTTAAGACAGCTCTGCAAAATGCCTTATTCTCAATTCTGCATTAGCATCAGCATTAGTGTTGGCTTTTCTAAGTAAAATATACATGCTTTTCCCGGTGGGATTGGTAGTCTGAGACAAATGAGCTCCAAGCTTTTATGAACCAAGACAAAGGAAAACCTATTCATCCTCTTCCCAAAATAATTAACATCTCAAATACTCTATATCCGTCTTCCCCTTTTACATTACATCCTCTGTCTCTTGATTCATCCTTTCTTTGACTCCACTCTGCTGTCAGATGTGTCCTGAGCTACACAACGCGACAGTGAGGGGAGGTCAGCGTGTGCGGGCAGGGCTGCATGCAGGCGAGCCACAAGGGACTTTGGTTTCATATGGCACACAAATAGTCGGCACGCCATGTTGGGTGAAGTGCATGAGGGAACCTAGGGGAAATTAATTAAAGACTTTTTTGTAAGCTCACTAATATTATCTTTAAAATGCTTGTATGGTATGTGTAATACAAAAAAAAAAGAAAAAGAAAAAGTGTGATTAGGAAAACAAAATCGTCTTTCCCTGAGCCATAAGCCACAATCTCAGTAGGCCTCGGCTGCCTTTTATAGCCCACAACATCATTGCATCCCACTGTTCTTTACTCAGGGGACGCGGAGCGCAAATGTTATTTACATCAATGCCCAGCTTTATGTTCACACAGCGGCGGATATAATTCATAAATGACCCATGAAGAGCAACTTGTAACCTGTAACATTATAGGTTCAAGCCCCTTTTTTCCTAAAAACCATGACTATTGCCTGTCTGCATCTATATATTTTTGATTTCCTGTTCCTTTCTGGTACAGAAAGAGGTTTGTAGCATAAACATGTCACTTTAGATGTCCTTCTCCTGTAGCTGATGATGGTACGTCAGTGTGTCTGCTACCTCCATCATGTGGCTGAAAACGTTACTGCAGAGGATTAACAATCTTGGCATGCAGTGTTTTCATTTACATATCATCCATATGATAATCATCTACCGGCAACAACATCAGCAAAGAGAGATTAGAAGATGACTGACCGATAGGTCTTTAGCACTCCAACAATTCTGCAACCTGAAAGGCCTCCATGGTCAGGCTATACTTTGTTAGTGTCGCTGTATCCTAACATGCTCATTCAGCTTGAAGTCAGTTCACTGCAGAGGCTGACTGAGATGTTGACAACAGTTGTAACCTTCTATTTAACCCAGTAGACGGCAGCAGAGCACATAAAATTGGCTCAACCCCTCCCTTACTGAGTGACAATGTAATATTGTGAAGGGCAACACTGTATTTCCATCCAAGTTCATGCTGCTTTACTGGATGACCTGGACGCAGATCACGGGACAAATCCCTCACAATTTAAATTTTAAAGCACAGCAACGTGGTTCTTCTGCAGCGCATTGTGACACAACGTTGGATATGACTGACCCATGCGGTAGGTACAGATGTCAACCAATACTCCCTCTACCTCCCCTCCCGCCTGCCTGTGCGTGCGTGCGTGCACCGGGCAGATTCCCAGTCCAGAGCCAATCTCACCGAGCTCCAGCTCTGCAGCACAAATTGGACGCTGGAAGTTTCCATACCCCACAGCTGGATGAACAGGATTAAAAGTGGAAATCTAAAGCTTCGGATATTTTTAATGCTCCCAACTGTTAAACCAAAGCATAAACTACTGTGTGGATTAATGAAATACATCGGCCTGCCTCAAAATTACTCTGGCTGTTCCAAAACACAGAATGAGTTGAATAACCCCAGCTTTTCTTGGGCGGTACTCAGGACAAATTTTACATTAATGGACGAGGCACGCAATAACACATGTTTATAAGAGTTCACACTTCAGTGCGCCATTTCACATTACATTACGCAGGTGCCTGTTTGAACCAGAATTTGACCTGAAGGTATATTTAAATAACTGCGTGTATTTCATTCAAACTAGATGGCACATACTGTCGATGAAGTTTACCACATCAACACCAATCAGTACAGCTGACCCTTACCAAAGTTGTTGACTGAAACAGCACTGACTATAAGTATGGCTGCCACAAACTATTTTGTTTATCTATTAATAAGCTGATTATTTATTGTTGTCGTATTGTTTTGGCTATAACAAAAAGATCAGATAATATATCATTTCCCAGAGCCCAAGGTGATGTTCTCAAATAGCTTGTTTTATCCAATTATTAGTCTAAAACCCAAAGATACTCAGTTCACTAACATAAATAAGTAAGAAAAATCTCACATTTGAAAGGCTTGAACCCTTCAGTGTTTGGCATTTTTCCTTGAAAAATGACTGAGAAAAACCTATTTATTTTCCTTCCTGTAAATTTTGTACAACTCTTTCTGGTCCTGTCTTGCATTGCACAGTCATTTGCCTTCCACTGGCTGAGTGTCAGCGCTGCTCTTTGGCCTCAACAAGCTCTGGTTTGGCTCTCGTCCCCGGCTGCACAGCTGGGCCTGGTTGTGTGGGCCAGCTCCCCCGCTCCCCCGTTGTTTTGGGTTAGATAATGTTATTCTACAGAGGGCTGGGCCCTCTGCCCACTCACTGCATTAACCCCGGCGTAGTACCTCTCCGTCCGACTCGCTGTTCTTTACCGTTTGTGTCACTTCATACCCAAATACAAATGTACTGGTATACAAAAACACAAACAAACACCTATGCAGTTGTGTTGCTCTGATGCTGAGAGGAAGAGGTGTTTTCAACTTGCCCAACACTTCAAACACAGTCGAGGAGGACGACCGCGTGTGTGTTTAGATGGCTATCTATGTCTGGTCTCTTCAAGCAGAGAAATATGAAAATGTGAGGCACATGATCCCGGGACGAGGAGGTCCCCCCATAGTGTGGGAAGGTCAAAGCACAAGTACACTTTCCATAAACTCCACCTTCCTTCAAAAGCAAAGCATGTTTTATTGTCAAACTTCTGCTCAAAGAAACTGAATTGCTTAAAGGCGGCAGATGAATCCATCATGGAAAAAAATACTATAAATCTGTCTTTGCTTCTTCCATTCCCATGAATTCTGTGTACAGTTCACACACAAAGTAGTCCAAACACAACTCTGCTTTGAAAGCTTAAACGCTGCTAAAACACCTGTGTACCCGAATCCTCACCTCCTTGAAATACTTAAACAAAACCACATCCTCCCACATTGTGTCAGTAGACTTTGTCAGATGGTGAAATGGCTTTTAGGTGCCAGGCTGAGATTGACAGGTCTCATTTCACTCATCGCTGCACTCTGGAAACAGCCACGGCTTTATGACAGAAACCCCAACACATACTGGAGGAAGGTAGGTCAATACGCCTTAAAGCCCCTGTCATCGCCATTAGTGTGGAGTCAGGAGTTTGTCCTTGCATTTAAGTAAATAAGTGAGTAAACTTTATGTGTATAGCACATTTCTTTTACGCAAAGAAAAAACGGTATGGAGCCCTACTGATACTATTTTTCAGACCAGTAACGAAATTGATATTTGAGAGCCTAGTGCAAAAAATCTGGTAACACTACCTATCGATATTTGTTTTTTAACATAAAGAGGTAACGTAAATGAGCATTTCTAGTAAGGATCTCTTATATTTGGTTATTCAATAGTTGCCACCAAGATACGTACCGAGTGTGACATTTCACAGTTATGAAGATAACACACAACACTAAAAGCAAATTTAATAGTCAGCTTTAAATGGTAAACACCAGTTATTATCAATAACAACTATAGGATCACAAATACAAATAAACTATGTATTCTAAAGTTGGGACACTGAAAATAAGACTCAAACATATTAAAAAATGCAGTCTAAATACTAAATACTTCACAATACTTAACAATAAAAAAAATCTAAAATATTAATATTAATATTAATGTTAATTCTTGGTCTTGCAACAGTAGTCTGACACAAGCATCTTAACAGGTCTGCTTACTAGCTTTTTCTAGAGCTTTAAACCACATCGCCTGTTCCCAAGCATGGAACTTCGGTCACTTCATAACAGGTAGTTGTACACGGAGGGGCTTCTGTAACCCCTGTGTCTGTTAAAACACCGTCTGTGGTGCCAGATATGAAAGGAAATTACGTGATAGCAACTGAACAAACCGGATCGGCTGAGGAAGAAATGTGGTTGAAAGCTAAGGAAAAAGGGTAGTAAGTGGACACTGTGGTAAGACTGTTTTTTTTGTCAAACTGATTCCATAGTACCTCAAACATAACTTCAGAATACCTGTACTGCAATTTCTTATTATCACTTGGCTGACACGCCAGTACCAATATATCTGTGATAAGGTATCGCTTGGGCCCTAAAGAGGAAATAAAAGACAGACAATATATGAAAAAAGCATGGAAACACGAAGTCCGGACCACTCACTGTTTTCGGGAGGTGTCGATTCAACTAGTAATTGTATTGCCTTATACCGACTGGTGTTTCTATTATTTTGTCCACCTCATTTATAGTACTGAGGGTAGGCTGTATAATGCAATAAAACTCATCAGCACCACAAACTGCAGCCTCAAAAATGATCATAAAGTTGAATCAACATCTCTCTCAAACAGTTTCAACAAAAAATGAACTTTATAACCTTCATGAAGGAGGTTTTTTTTTTGCAGGACTGTTGGACTTTACTTCATTAGAGTTACCTAGGTGTACCTGATACTAGCAATTGAGTGTATATTTACATTTAACACCCCTGCAGGGTAAATTCCTGCAGGGCTGGGATCATTTCAAAATAAGTTACCTCCACGACTGTAACATTCCTAACCCGGGAGAGACATACCGATGTAGTAACCTATGCCTGAGACCACTGCTACATCTGTCCACTGATCCACTCATCAGCAACACACAGAGAGACACACGCACACACACCTGGTGTTTTTTTCCGCCACAGACAAGAAGGTGGTCGGAGTACTTTCCATCATTTTTTTTCTAGGAATTCCAAATACCAAAATCCACCCAGGGGAAAGAGGATATGTACTGACATTAGTCTGACCGCAGTGCAAAAAAAAAAAAAAAAAAAAAAAAAAGTTGATTCAGTGTTTTGTTTTCTTTCTGTAAAACAAGCCAAACTATCTACCAAGGGAGTTCAAGTTCAACTGAGGGAATAAGTGACAAACATCTGGAGACAGATGGGGTGATTTTAGCCTAAAATACTGTCTCTTGCTTCAAGGAATGCTGGCCATGATACTCTTTAAAGAGTGTTGGGTTGGTGTCTGTTTCTTTCTGATGTTTACAAAATGAAAAACAAAAGAGCAAAAGTATAAAAAATGGATTAAATTGGTGCGAGTGCGTTTATCTGCTCCAACGTCAGCTGCAGTCCTTAGCATATTTGGCTAACTAGTAGTAACCAAGCACGTCATTAACGAAGTACATTAGTTTGTGAGCTTACAGGTTGAAAAGCTCCTCTGACGACAGCACGGTTACTCTGCAGTACTTCCTGGATCCTGGATGCTACTATATTAGATAAGTGGGTCTGTCTTGCTCTCTATTGGATTTGGGGGAGTAGGCAAGCCCGGCAAACATGACCCAAGATGGCGTTACGTTTGCTAAACACATTGGTTAAGTCCTCGTCCGAAAAGCCGTTTCTCTTGTAATGTTAAAAGTGAAAAAATACGGTAAAAAAAAAAAAAAAGTACGCATGCTAAGCAACCACAAGAATGACATAACCCATCTCACATTTTTTCGTGTCCCCCCTACACTGCAATACAAGAACAATGGTGTTTTTTAACTTCTCTGTTTTCCACATGGGACATGCAGTTTTAGACTTTTTAGCGCAATATCGTGTATCTAGCCATCAAGTGCATATTTAAGATCCTTTTTACAAGATTCTCACTTCAAAACAAGTCGGGCAGAAACATTTATAAAGGTAGTCGGACACAGCAAATTCAACCAACTCATTATCAGAATTAGGTAGTTGTAATTCTTGTAAAATGAAAAGCCTGCATTTGTCTACCTCTGTCTAAAATCCAAGACCAGTCGTTTCAAAACAACTAACTAACTTGACTAAGAATTCGAGTGGTAAATCTGCCGTCATTATCACTGAAACCTGCATATGAGCCTTGCTAGAACAGAACGTTTGACAGGCGTTGCAATAGTACAGTAACTAAGTGGAGTACACAGTCAGCTGTATTTGGATATTTCCCTAAAAAAAAGAGCCTTAATGACACATCTTCTAAGTGGGTGGGTGTATGTCAAACCAAATTAACAAGCTGTTAGATTTACAATTACTCAAACTCAACTTAAAAACATCTGACTGTAAAACACCATTTAGGAACTCTACTTGTAGCCAGAATGAACTAAAAGAAAAACAGTTTGCTATTAAAAGAGCTAGGTCTCAGGATTATAAAGTAGGTACTAGTGCCAAGGAAATCTTGGAAACTTAGAGGACTAGTTCAACATATTGGGAAATAGGATTGTTTGTTTCCAGGCCAAGGGTTAGATTAGACTGTCTATACTAAGTCACACCTTATAACTTGTTTCTTAAACATGTATAAAATCTGAAGTTGCAGTTTCTGAGGTTATTATGTGCCGCACAGTTTCTCGGGAGTCTTCCTGCGTACCTTTGAACCGAGCCAGGCTAGCTGCCCCCCCCCCATTTCCAGACTTTGTGCTACGCTAAGCTAACCATGGCTTTAGCCCTATACTTGATGGACAGACACATGAGTGGTATCGATCCTCTCATCTTACTCTAAGAAAGCGAACTACTGCTTTACGAGGGCACAAAGTCATCATACACAGTGAGAAAGCAGATACAGAAAGAAACAAAATAAGAAAGAAAAGATCTAGTCAGGGAGGGAAAGACCAGAACAAGGGCAGATTGAGAAGCAGAGAGAGGGAGAAAAGAAGAGAAAGACAAAAACTTTGGACGAAGCTTTGTTAAAGAAGGTGGGGCATTAAAAAGCCCACTGGAGAATACTGGGGAATTCTGTTTGCTTGTGCTGCACTACGTTCCCTCTGCAGACTTTATGGGAACAAACCAAAACCTGCCTTAAAAAAAAAAAAGGGAAATAAAGCTGGTATCTATGGAGAAAAGTGTTTCATGTTGAACGAAAAACAAATATTTGAACAGATGGTGATGGTGAATTTTTATGTTGCTTCTCTTGCTGTGCTGAGGCACCACGGCTTCATAAGCATAGCACAAAACGCCTTATTCGGATTTTGCCCTTTGACAACTTGCTAAAATACACAGCTGAGGAGAAAGAGATACAGGAAAGGAAGGGACAGACAGAAGAGGGAGGGAAGAGCAGAGGAAGTGAGATAGAGAGGACGATTTGGGATAACAACCGTTTGGTATGTACACAACCGCTGTGAAAGGAAATAAACACATCCATACTTGGGGCAGACACACAACGTAAGGCATATCTTTCCTGTTTCAATATTTCCACTATGCACCAACATACTGTATATCAATGTTTATGTTTGTTTATCTGTGTCTTTACGTCAGCGTGTGTGAATCTCTGTGTGTTTTTTTGTTTTTTTTCTGGAGGTTTTGAAGTATATCCAGCGGCAACACCCAGCTAGTCAACATGTGGTCAGCAGCCCCCCCCCCCAAAAAACACCAACAGCCTCATCACACACTGGCCCGGAGTCAAGCAAATAAACTGCACTGCAGCACGCCGGGGAGGCTGAGGAGGCTGCAGCGAACATCTCAGATCTGACTTGGGCCGAATGCAGATTTTTTTTTAATTTTTTTTAATTTTTTTAATAAACATTAATATAACCAAGCACATGGGACGCATTATCTGTCTGGGTCTGTGTGAGACTGTGTGTGTTCACGTGGTTTTTCGATGATGTTATGGGTGTTTCGGGGCGTATGCCGTTTGCTATGATTGTGAGCAGCAGTGTGCTTGGTTGTCACATAGCAGCAATAACAATCTGTAGGCATCAGTAAGAAATGACAGCAAAGCCAAATGTCTAGAAGCAAAAAAAAAGAAAAAAAAATTACTGCAGTGGTTGGCAGTTCCCGCAGTCTCTGGCCACATGTTGTTTCATAGCAGATGACTAATGAAGTTGAGACGTAAGAAGGTCAACAATGAACTTTCAATATCAATCTTTAAGCCAACATGGACAAGAAGCCCTTGAAGTGCCCGGGAAAATGGAAACTTGAAGTCTACAATTCAATTACAGCAAATAAACTATGGCAAACTCAATCTGCCTAGGAAGACTGCATAATACAATCCAATCAAAAGCTCCAGAACAGCTACTTAAATGGATCCTGTGGTGAGACTCTTATTATTGTTGAGATTATTGAATCCAAGTTCAGCTGAATCAAATTCCTTCTGAACTTTAATTTCAACAACCTTAAGGAAAGAAGGTTATAATTAACCCAATATTGAATAACTAAAACTTTACTTTGAAAAGACTATCTATTGTCAAGCTAAGTATAATATTTAAAGGCACTGTAGAAACCACACAGCATGTTGCAACCAGTCATAGATACTGTGATAGGGGGGGGTTGAGAGTAAGAGTGCTGTTTAGAGGAGACAATCATTACAGTATATTTTGGGTACTTTTCTACACAGTGACTTAACTTTCCCCCAAACAACTCAGGAGCAGTTTGGTGTTCAGTGTTTTGCTTAAGGACACTGAACTGGTGTTTGAAAACTTAGATGACCAACCTGCTCCACCACCTGAGCTACAGATGCCTGTCCAGAAACCATGTTCTAGTAATCATGAGAACGTTACTCCTGCTGATATATCCACTTCAATTTTTTATCTATCTAATATTTTATGAAGGCTATGCTGCTCTGTCTGTGCGTGGGGGTGCGTTCACATGCTGGCACGAAGCTCTGAACTCGCCGAACTTGAGTGTTGACTGGTCTGTTTTCAGCTTCGCGGCAACAAATTTTTTCTGATAATTCAACTGGTTTTCGAATGGTTTATACGGCTTAAGACACAGGAAAAGTTTCTCAAACCATAATGGAACACTCCAATCAGAATCTCAAACTCAAAATTACCAAATTTAGAGATAAACTGTTTTCATTGGAGAGAGCCAATGTTACAACAATCATTATATTGGTATCATTCGGTACTTTTTCCTATTGACAAAGGTTTATTTTTGATTCATTTTTTGGCCCCTATTAGCTGTGGCCTTGCAGAAAAATTGCTGTTGTTCCCCGACATCCGTTTCTGACGCCCTGCTACCTGTCGGCATCATCACCTCCGCTTAGTCTCAGAGCCTGCTGAGAGGCAAAGAAGGATTTATGAGAGACTGGAAGCAAGCCAAGTGACTTCCTGAAGCAGCAGGGAGGCTCTCCAGGAGAGGATAATTACTTACAACGCATTAGGCTTTGCAATGAATGGTTCTCATGCACTAACTACGTAAGATTTAATGACGTAGGCGCGCGCACACACAGTCACACAGGTTTTACACGACTTCTTTCAGGTTTAGTCACATAAAGGAATCCAAGTTCATTAAAAGGGTAGTAACGCGTATCCACACATATTCCCTGGAGGGCTTCCTCTTGCCACAGCAGGGCACCACGTGTGTGTGTGTGTGTGTGTCTGTCTGTTCAATATTTTGAAGTCTGTGCGGATTGAAGTGCGTGGATATGGAGGGGTTAAAATGGGTGGGGAGGGGTGGAAGCGTGAGGAATGTGACACCAAGGGCCAAGAGGGATGATGAGGGACACTTACAGGAATCTCTCAATTTCCTGTTGAGATGCGTTTAAGAGTCAGATTTATCACAAAAGGTCTCCGCTCACCTTCCTTGAACCCTGAATCCTCCACTTTCACTGTCCATTCATGCCATAACAATTCACTGAACCACACCTGGTAGGAGCCTGGATGCTTTCCAAGCTAAACAGACAGCCAATGAGGGGGATCTTCTCCCTTTTCCCCCCTTTTATTTCAGACAAAAAAAATAATTAAAAAAAGCTGGTGCTTCTGCCAGGAATGTGTCATGTTATTTTCAAAGCAGAAACCCCAGAAACACTGACCTTAGATGAGAAAAAAGAAAAAACATATATAAAGTTGGGTACAGGAAACATCCCTTTAGTCATGCATCACTAGAAAACACATAAAGTGTATATTTAAATAAAAAATGCAATAGATTATTTTTCTATTGTGTATGTATACGAGTGCCAATGTACGTGTGGCTTTGGGTTTCTATATGCTATACCGACATGAAATGTGTTACAGGGCTGTTCAAGAAGGCTTTCTGATGAAGAGCAGCAGCGCGATCCTCCTGCATTCATGCTGGCCTGCGGACGTGAGCGGAATACTGAAGGACTGGAATGACGAGCCGGATGCTCCGAGGAATGCCGAGGACTTGCCAAGCTAACAGCACAGCTCTGACTGCCACTCTGAAGAGCAAGGACTAAAGATTCAAACACCAAAGTGCAGCACAATGCACAGTGCCTGACAGACTGGAGAAAATACAACTTCACCTGCGACATGTTGTTTATACTGGCTTTAGTGCCGTTCCCTGGCCTAAAACACTGCAGGTATAAAGCTATCAATGGGACTGAATTCCCAATGCTGATGCTGAGATGTTTAGGCAAAGACACAGAGTCATCAAAATGCATATATTTCAATGTATAAGGGGTGAGAATACATTAAGAGTAACGGAGTGTCAATCCTAATTCGATCCCTATTCTGCAGAGTTACTAAAGAATAGCTGAGAGTAAATGGTTTCTGTGCTGTTCATATTGCAACACCTGAGGTCCCAGCTCACAGTGCACATCTCTAATGAATGCAGCAATTTCAATAAAAATAAAATATTTACACACTTACCTCGGCTGCCATTCTCTTCATCCTAGAAGAAAAAAAGAGAGACTTTTCATTTTATTGTTTTTTTTTTAAGTTTAATTCAAGTTACCTTGAATATGCCATCTAAACGTATGTTGAAATTCTATATGATGTAATGTAAGTACAAATACAGATCATTTTTCTTACCCCATCCCCAAGCCATCATACTCCCATCCCTCATCTACCCATCCCAATATCCAGTTAAAAAAATCCACCCCTTAATGACTATCAACCGAGCAGTGTTGAAACATCTAGTCAATTAATCAATTAGTCGCTCAACAGAAAATTAATGGCCACCAAGTTACATAACGTATTGATCAAGCAATAATGCCAAACATTTGCTGGTTCAAGCTTTTCTTTTTTCTATTATCGGAAACTGAGTATGGATTTTGACTACTGTTAAGACTTAGAGATACAAAACTTTGGAATAACAACAGCTATTATTATTATTTATATCTTCACTATCATTTATAAGAAAAAAAATTTAAGTAATAACAACAAACATTTTGCAAAAAATAAAAGGAAGAGGGACCACCTCCACTATACCATGAGGCAAAGATCTGTTTACAGTAAGGATCATCATAAAAAACGAACAAATAACTTTGGAAAATTGGTATTTTAATAATCTAACTTACTCCATTTTCAACTATTTTCTGGCAATTAAAAGCCTAAACAGTTGATCAATTTATTAAAACAATAATTAACAGATTACTGGATAATCAAAATAATTAGTTGCAGCCCTAGTCTCTTAGCACTGAAGGAAGGGTAAGAGACAAGAGTGTTCATTATCATTAAACACAGCTGCATAATTGGAAAAGTTGTGGCAAAAGGACTAATGGGGGCAAGACTCATGATGGTCCAGAGCAACTCCTGTGACAGTTTATAGAAAAAAGCCACTTCATAGCCATGTTTGAGTTTGCTTTTTTTTCCCCCCCATTTCCTCAACACATAAAACCTTAATTTCCCTCGGAGCCCCAGTTAAAATCCACACACTCCTGCTTTAATCCACCCCCCCCCCTCAGTGACACATATGTTCTCCATGGATCCTTTACGATTCCCCTCTCTCCCAAAGCTTTCCTTAAGACAGTTGGACGCTCTTCAGGCTAACCCCAATATCCTCAAACTGTGATTAGTCAAGAGCTCCCATCCAAGACCCTAGAAGTGATTACAATGCAATGTGACTAACGTACAAGGATGAGTTTTTCGTTTTTTAATCCCTTTGTTGGTTGAGGTTACGTAATGGGAGAACCAGTTATGAGTTTACAGTGGGTTTGACTTGATGGATTGAAATTTAAGGTTTCAGTTTGAATATTTCCCATAATAACATCTTATGGTAAGAAGACTAAAAGACAGCTGACTTAAAGTCAGACAAAATTTGCTAGGAAACGGGTTGTTTTATTTGTAGAATTCCATGTATCAATGACATTTAATGAATGAAATGAATGACTCAACTGCTTACGCTAAATTCTGCTTCTCGCCAGATTTTTAAGATGAGTTTACGGCCTTAATTTTTGTCTTGTATGCATCTTGGACCTAATCTAATGTCTGCCCAATGCAAATCCACAAGTTCTAGCAAGATAACAGAAGCACATTCTGGCCCAGATTGGATTTAAAAAGTGGCCAGAACAACACTGTGATACCCAAGAAGGCCTCTGGGAGAAACTGTCTATCCCTCTGGTTACACAAATGTCTGAAAATCCTAACTGTTTCAACATGCAGAACCGAAGCCAAAAGCTATAAACTCAACGTACTATGCTAACTTTGTAGGAAATCCTTCTGTGCAAACACGAGAGGTTGTCAAAATACACTTCAGAGAAAAGTAAACCAAACTTATCCTGAATTATCACTAACAAAAACTAATACGAGGGAGGCTGTGATAAGCTTTGAGAAAGCTGACTGGAATCACCAGTCTGCTTTCCCATTAAAGAAGCCCTGTCGTATTCACCTAAAGCCCTTTACTCTGTGTTAGTCTGTGCCCATTAGGAGCCCGGAAGTGCTGTAACGTCAGGCTTAATACCAAAGGGCAGATTGGTAGTGATGTTATCCAGGGGACGGTTGGCAGAGTTCCCAGGTGGGATGGTACCAGTCTTTGGAAAACAAACCCTGCTGTACAACTAACACCACACGTGTGTGTTACCATTACAGTTTAATTAAAATGTTGCACTCCTATGTATTTGTGGCGTCAGTAGGGGCCAGACACAACAGCATGGCAATCTGAGAGGGGATTCCAATTTTTAAACTCAAATTCAAATTTAATATCTCTTCAAAGAGATTTGAGCAGATCAAATACCGATGCTATTTCCACTACATTTACAGTAGTGTTGTCAAATTGCCATGTAAATACCCCAATGTGCGTTTTAATACCATACTACAGACTAATTCAAACAGATTTTGAGTATGTACTGTGTCTACATCGGAAAAGTGACAAAATTAGGGCTGCAATTGAGGATTATTTCATTCACTGTGTAACACACATACAAAACTGTAGGGTGGTGTGTTCAACTGCACCAGACGTCTTAATGATTGTAGGCAGCACAGACTTTTTTTGTGTACGCCAGAACGTTTGCTGCTTGTTTGTTGCCTATTTTCATTATTCATTAATCTGCAGATTCTTTGCTCAAATAACTGCTTAACTGTTTGGTCTATAAAATGTCAGAAAATAATGCAAAATGACCATCACAATTTATCACAAGGCCAATGCGACGTCTTCAAATTACTTGTTTTGTGTGACTAACATCGAAAAAAAGCCATAAATCTTCACTTTTATTTTCACAGAGTAAAAAGAAAAAAAAACGGCAAACATTCACACTTGAGAACCAACAACCAGGGAATTTTTGGCATTTTCAATTAATAAAATGATTTATAATCAAAACAGCTGCAGACTAATGTTCCGTCAGGCTCTAGAAAAAATTAGGCAAAGCAGCTGAGTCCACTTAATTTCTGAGTGTGCTGTTGACAGAAACTATTGTCCAAAATGCACAGAAGAAGCTGCTCGCAGCTTGAGAAATTGACAAGTGGTGGATGGCGGTGAAACTGATCTCAGATCAGATCTCAACACTGCTTTTTCTTTTTGAAGCCACATATTGCATCTTTTCTTTTTACTACGAAACTGTACGTGCACTGACTTCTTGTACACTAACTGCAAAGCAGTATACTATGAAAATTAGTATGTATGAGATTACTAAGTAATATGGAACTGGGACACAACTCCACTGCCCCAGCAGCAATAAATACACTGCAACAGGGACCAGCAGATATAAATTTGGGGCCCTTGACAGCGGGGCCGGAGTTAGAAGAGGACAAAAAGCAACAATGGAAAGAAAGTAAAGTAACCAAAGTGACAGGTATTTGGAGAGAAGCCTTCAGTCAAAACTCCAAAGCAAAAGCTGAATTCAAAATTTGAATATCAAAAAGGTACTGAAAAGCTTTTTGTTTTTTTTTTGCTTTTTTTTATAAACAGGTCCTCTGCCCAAGAGATTTTTTTTTTGTCCAATGAAATGCAGTTGCAGTGTTACAGAGGTATGGATCAGCTAATCCATTTCAGTTCAAAGTAAATCAACGTTATATAAAGCCACAAAAACCTGCCAGCGATCTGAGATCAGTTCATCTTTTTCTAACGTAATGTCCCTTTTTGCTTAGATTTGTGTGACAGTGTTTTAAATTAAGTCAAATCCTCCGACATCGAGCTTACATCAACAAAACTTTTGTTTAATCGAGTGATGTAAGCTCGATGTCATTAGGAGGATCTGACTTAATTTAAGACGCTGAAAACATGAGTATATTTTTTACCCCAACTGTCAGAATGTTTTGCTTGTTTAAAACATGACAAAGCTCATGATTGCAAAAGATGTTACGCTGATCGTTTTGTTTTTAGGTCCTAGGGTCATCAGAGGGGTAAGAAACAATGTCCCTTCACCTTCAGAGAGTTGTGGACGGCAGACTCAGGCGGGTAGACGATGAAGTGCCGCAGTGTGAAGCCGAAACCCTGGGAGGTTCGGCGCAGGTGAAGCGTCTTTGGCCCCGGCCAGGAGAAGGGCTCCTCCTCGGCCCCGGGAGAAGTGGTGGCTGACACCTCGCTCTGATCGCGCCCATCCTTCTGCTTGGCCTGAAAGGAGCACAAATAAACAGGAATATCAGTGTTAATCTTCAGAACATATATGTGTTCGGAACGTCGTGATCTTGACAAAGATTTAACTTCGAAAGAGGAACATTTTTTGAAAAGGGCAAGTTCAATTTGGGGAAACGTCTTTATTCGTTTTCTTGGTCAGAGCTAGATGAGAAGATTGATTCTACTCTAATGCGTGTACAGTAATTTTAAGCTATCGGCTACATAATCTTGTTTAACAGGAACATTTTTCTCTTTCTGTCCCCTTAAATCATCATCACCACCCTAAAAATGTATAATTTATCATGGAATACCTTGGGGGTGGGGAGCTACCAACCCCCAGGTTAAGAATCACTGCTACGGATAATGCACTGCTCTGTATCAAAGAAATCAAAAACAATTGTGAAAATAATGACACACTGATTGTGAAACTGCTATTTCCAGGTGTTCACTGTTGAGAACAAACTCACGGCCACATGAGAGAATAATCACTCCATTGACTTCATCCCTGGTAACTGTCTAAGGCAAAATAATTTTGCAAAAACAAAGAAAAGTGCGTTTTCACAGATGACACAGCCTGTGGCTGAGCGTAGGGGTCTTATTAATCATCTTGGTTTAAAAATACAAGAAATCCCCTGTTGGTGATTCTTCACAACTATGAAGAGAATGGTAGGTTGTTTGTGCTGAAATATAAGATGTCATTTTGTAGTCAAGGTTTGTGCTGTTGGAAAAGAGGAGGGTTCGTTTGTTAAAAGATACAGACGGGTGACAAAGTAAAGTAAAAACCCGAAAAATGAGTGGAGAGACGGGATGACCGTGCCCCCATCCCTAGGACACGGGGAGGCAACGAATGGTTTGATGAGTGTGAAAATGATGTGAATCATATGCTGCGGCCTCCGCAGTCACCAGATCTCAACCCAGTTGAACACTTAAGGTAGATTCTGGACCGAGGTGTTAGACAGCGCTCTCCAACACCGTCATCAAAACACCAAATGAGGGAATATCTTTTGGAAGAATGGCGCTCCACCCCTCCAGTACAGATCCAGAGACTTGCAGGATCACTGCCAAGGCAAACTGAAGCTGTTCTGGCAGCACATGGTGGCACCGTGACACTTTATGTTGTTTTTGCCTTTAAATTGTCACTCATCTGTAGGTTGTAGGGTATTTCTGTGTTATGTAATACTGCAGAAATAAATGATAAGACAATGATTGTCAACAATAACCCGCAGGAAAAAAAAAGAAGCTGTTTTTGCGTCGGTGGAACATGTCTGACTTGCAGTCTTTTTGCTGTCTGTCATTACAAACACTGTGAAAGATTCAAGCAGAAATGCCAAAAAGTTTGATGGTTCCAGCCTCTAAACTGTAAGTGATCTCAATCACTCTCAGTTTCAAGGTAAAATCCAGATTTTCCATCACAACATCATTAGTCCATCATGGGAATATACCACTAATTAACCGTGAACTTGGTCTGTAATTTCAGTTCACATACATTTTGTGTCAGAGTTCAAATGTTCTCTGACTTTTAATGCCATAAAACTGTCTCAAATACCAGCCAAATCCAGCTGTGATTTGTCTAAACTTTGAGAAATATATTGCATTCACTAGAAGCTGTTGACTGAGAAATCCAATGAGGCTCAGCTTACAGTGTGCTTTTGTATGTATTTATCAAGCTTGTCAGCAAACACGGTAAGAAAAAAAAAACAGTTCACTCAGCACACCTGGTATTCTAAGATGACAACTGTTAAAATGCTGGTGACTGAGGCCAAAAATGCAGTCTAATAATTTAGTTCCTGCACTTTAGTTAACATTAAGTGATCTGTCAATTAATCAGGATTGTAATTTAAGCTTCATTTGCCCCAAGCACCACACAACCATACATATGGCTTGAGTTAATGCACGTTTGCTATTCGGCTATTTGCCGTGTTTGCATGATGACAGACTTATCTTCTACATTCCTACAGTTACTTTTACAGGGTAAAAACAACTCTTACATGCTGGCTGCTCTCAGCTTGCGTAACATTGCATTTATGCCTACATAACAACACCACACATGCTCCTCATCATCTGCAAAACTCTGATTTAAAATTTTCTAAAACAAGAAGCTGAAGAAAGTCTCTACAGCTGAAAATACAGTGATTCACAACAGGCTATGTTCATGACCCTCAATTTCTGAAGATGATGTTAAGAAAACGAAGAAAAACAGACACAAACATACACACAGCAAAGATGGTCATGTCTGAGATCTAACAGGGAGGTTGGATTATGATTAAAGGATCCGTAACATGACGTGATTTTTGTTTTTTTCAAAATATTTTGCAGCGTTTCTGCAGGGTTCACTCGGTTAAACTTTTTTAAGACCTTATGAATACCACAGAATCAAATTTAATACCTGTTTCACAGTCATACCGACCAAGTTATATACCACGTCCCAGATGTATATAATTCCTAATAATATCATTAATTAATATTTAAACATGACCTGCACCTGCATGAGCAAAAGAAAATGGAAGAATATTTATTTAATGTCCACCTATAAATTATACAAAAGACGCCTGATGTGCGTAAAGCTACTGCGGATACTTTGCAACTTCCTGCAGGTGCTTCACAATAAATGCATTTTTAAGGTGAATGCAGTGATTGGCCTTTATTGTGAAACTGTAAGTGTTAACAGTGACTTTTGCAGTTAGCTAATGTTAGCTAGGATTTACCTCACACAGTTTTCTAACATTAGATTTGGGAATTTTCTGCAGCTTTGCTTGAAACTTTGCATGGACATTCATCCAAGTGTCAATCTCAATCAACTACACATAAAGACGTTGTCAGATTTTACATTTTTGAAAGAAAGGGCCCCGGTATCCGATCTGTAATCAGTCCTTGCCAATATCCTGAGTTTGGATGTCGGAATTGAGACTGAAGAAGAAAGGTCGGATTGGTGCATTTCTAATATTGCTGTTACATTTTTTTCATTTCAATGCCTTTCCAAAGCTGTCTAAAACCCAGATTGATCATAACCCTGAACATGCAACAGGAAATATTCTGTAACTCTTAATCACATTGACTCCGTATTGCGCCAGCACTGAGAAAGCTACTATGATCACTCCTGATGCTGTGAGCTGTCTGAGCAGCGAGACTTCTGTCACATCCATCATCAAAGTAACGATGAATCTGAACCACTGCACCGCAGGGCGTACGTTTGTGGTTATTGCTAACACAACCATAGTGACTCTGGGCTATGAGGGCCTGCCAAGAGGCTCTTCTCCTACCAAAATATATTTTAGGTATGGATCCAAAACAAAGACATTCTCCCCACCGCCCCTCTAGCTTCTCCATCCACACTTCTCCTGTGCCTGTCTGGGAGCAGCAGATGTAGAGGCCTCCAGAGAGAGGGATGGGTGTGGGACTGGTGAAATCACTGCCAATACCCCAGCTGGAAGTAAGCCACAGTCCATAATGCAACTGAGGAGAGAGGAGACAAGTGGAGAGGAGAGGAGGGAGCCGACACAGTCCAACTCAGCTGTTTGTTTTGATTTCATGCTTAAAATTTAATGTCGTATTATGCAATGGCTAAGCCATTTGGCTCCAAAGCCCCATGGCTTAGGTACACACACACAAACACACACACACACACACACACACACACACACACACACACACACACAAACACACACACTTTAACCCTCTCTCTCTATATATCTATATATATATATATCATGTTGAATTATACAGCAAGAGCCGCAGCAGCATAGCACAGTGTGAAGGGAAACTACAGCTACATTAGTGCTGCTGTAGGGTCCCACAATGCCTCAGTAAAAGATGGTCGTATTCAAAACATACGACACTGTATTTCCAATCAAAACAAGCTCCCACAATTACCTTATAAATACTACTCAATTATGCATGCAATCTGTTCATCAAAACAGTCACCACTGAGGGTTTGATCTGTATGCTGCCATATGGTGCCTTAGGCTGCAGGATGGTGCATTTGCATGCCTACTCCTGTTTCTTTATGTATATGAGTGAATTTGAATGGCATTACTTGTGGACTCAGCTTTTCTCCAAACAATTTTTTTTTTTTCCTTTTTCTTAATCTGTGAGTCACCCCTGGGTTGTCAGACCTCATGGATCTACTTCTTTCCCTCCCTCTCGTTTTGGCTTTTTCTTTCCAAACATCTCTCCCTCTCTGACCACATTAGTCATCCTTGTTCAATATATCATAGGAAAATATGCCTTCATTACCCCACTTTGGTCCCTCACCGAACAATGACTTAATTCCATTAAGTCTCAGTCCATACTACAAGAAAAGTAATGGCTGCTGGGATTTTTTTGTTTTAGAAGAAATTCTGAAAATGGGGCTGCCACATACACACAGCTGGAAAATAAACTATACCTTCCTCTGACAGCATACGGCCAAGTGTCACTCTGAATCCAGCACGGGGACCAATAACAATAAACGAAATCCAAAACCCAAAACACACACACACAGTCCCATTTCAAAAGATATTGGTCAGTGAAACAGGACTACCCTGCCGCGTTAGAGCAGGATGACGCACAATAAATTCCTCAGATGGCACAACAAAGTGTAGACGCCCCTCACCTCTCCTCCCCTCTCAAATGCTTCCTATGTAAACCTATATGCCTCTGCCAGACACTGATAGCCATTAAACGCATTTTTCAAGTGAGTAAAGGTATTCCTAAATGTCTCAAAACTGTAACACAAATTGCATCAGACATTCTCAAACTGTCAAATGACAAGGATGCTCTCCATCTCTTGTAACATACCCGAGATCGGACACAGTTCTTCCTGGAGGCTTCTCGCAGCCGAGCCCAAGATACACTGCGGTTGTGACTGGTGAGACCCAGTTCCACTTCACCCCAGTAGGCTCTGGCCAAAAGCTGGAACCAAAGACAGTACGGCTCTGACAAGCAGCCGTCCACCCCGGCCAGCCGAGCCCATGGACAACCCCCAGATGATGGGGAAGGAGAGAGGGAGCAGCACCCTTCGGCATTCACATCCACATCCCGCAGGTCCGGGTGGTCCATCAGTGGAACCGGCTTACGGCCCGGAGGTAGCCCATTCCTCTGTGTCAGCATGGCATAGCCAAGTCTGAGGTGGTAGGACCAGATGGCAGAATGGATGAAAACTATCCTCAAAAATGCTCTGCGTCTTTTACTTCCTTTTTTCCCTCTGGATAGCCTACTCCAAGTTTCGGGTTGAGTTCATTTTGCTCCCTCTCTCCTCCTCAGCTCGTCTCTGACTGTCCGTTCTGGTCTCAGTTTGGAGAAACGGGGTTTTTTCTGCTGGGCGTCCCACAGACACATGATGTTTCCACTCAGCCGAGAGGAGAGCACAGCGGCTGAATGCACAGCGGAGAGCCCGGGCCGACTGAGTGACGCACCCACCCACTCAACACACAAAGCTCTCTCTGAAGTATGCACACACACACACACACACACACACACACACACCAGGCGGCCTGAAGTGAATTCTCTTCCTTTCCTGTCTCCTTCATCTCTCTCTCTCTCTAACTCATGTGTTCCGCTGCCAGCCTTTAAAAGTTTTAGCTGTTTTGCGTTGGCCACCACACGTGCACACTAACAGACTCACATGTCGAGGCTAATCAATAAATCATAGGAACAAGCGAGACGCGGAGACAAGATACACACAACAAGACAAAGATGAGTTGAGTGTGAAGAACATTCAAAAAGTTTCTAAAGCGGGAAACACGGGCACCACAAAGTTGCTATCTGCCAGGAGACAGGAATAACATGGGATTGTTTTCACAGCTAGTGGAAGAAGTCAAGTGGGGCTAATGCAGATAAGGAAGCATATGGGTTCTGTGAAATCTAGAAGGCGCAAAAATGTGCAGCCAACCCACCCACCTTTGCATGCCTGCAGCTCATCTAGCAACTACAAAGACCTAATGCCTGTGTGGCACACATGGTGGTCAGACACACTACCACGAGGTGCATAAACATACATTAACTCCTGTATATTTTGTATTTATTTATAAGAACCATACAGATAAACACGGTTACATATGGATAAGCAAAGCGACAGATTTAATATACAGTATATAGGGTGTCTAGTTAAAGCTATTTTGCAGACCCTCCGCTGGTTAGGTTGTTAACTGTTTTTACAATATTTAGTGTACAATCTAGCTTAGTTAACAGTACGCCAATGCAGCAAAGACATGCTGAATAAAAAGATAGATGTTAGAATAAAGTTGATAAAGTGTTGGATTTTCAGGGATTACTTCAGGGACCCTTTTTTCGTTTGTGTGTCCTTTGACTGTGGATAAAACAAAGCGTAACATAATGCATACTCTAGAATGAAAGCAGTCTTAGGCAGGGTTGGGCAATATGATGAAATAATATACAATCAAATGACAGAGAGATGTGAACCAGTTGAGATGTTGCTATACCATTCATGCCGAGGTTTCTATCCCTTTAATATTTAAAGGAAATATATATTATTCATTATACATGTTATACATTAATATATCTTCAAGTCTGTCTTAAAGCACTACTCACATGCCCCTATGTACATCGGAAGCGCTGATGGATGCTTTATTTGTTTGTCATCTCCACACTGGCAAAAAGCAATTTCAGTGTAAGTGACAGGGGATAAAATCCACAGTATCCCTATCCATCTGCCATATTTCGGCAAGGAAACAATGTCTAGGGAAGCACGAAGACGAAATCTGGTACAAAAAAAAGACTAAAAGAAGTTTATAAGATTCCCCATTTAATTTGACTGACTCAGACAAGTGAGGGCTCATAATGTCTTCAGCTGAACTTTGATTTGCATTGTTACACAGAACTATGACCGTGGATTTTGTCCCCCATTATTTACATGGAAATAGCTTTAGAAAAGGGATCACTTTGTGCAGGATCAATGAGGATCGATTAAAAGAGGAGGATCAATTAAAATGACCAACCCTGCTTCCAGTTTACATATAGACATGGAAGTATTGTTTTAACACAGTCTTAAAATAAATCATGAATGTGTCACAGTGGATTGTCTACCTTCACCAACAAGTTTTGTGGACGTTATTTTATACCAACGGGAACAATGGGAACAAACTGTCAGTGTGTCCAATAAAAGGTAAAACATGTTGAGTGCGACAGTGATACTCTACCTCTTCACTCAGAACAATTTGCTCTGCATTACAGCCTAATCAAACATGTAAATCTAAACCTTGGGACCTCCTATTCTCCCATCAGACGTGCCTTGTAGTATGACATAAGTGGCTCGCCATGTACACAAGGGAATACCTCCTCACTCCTTCGAGGTAAACGTACTCCACAGAGGCCTGGAAACTGCCTTTATTTTAGGAGCAGTGAGAGGTTTAGCAGCAGGATGGACTCAGGCCTGATACCTTTTAGTAAATCTCTCCGGTAGAGAGCAGGGCCACAACATCCATTTAATATTTAATCACATTTTCATCTCAAGGCTCTCTGGAGCATTTGTGCTGCTCCAATAGCTACATCAGCACTCCATGCTGTTGGATGTCCTGTTACTAAATATTGAATACTTCGTCTTTAGTTCATTTTCAATTTAAACACCTCTCCACCGTCCCCAGGGTGAGTTATTGGTTGGGCAGATAATTTTAAGTTTGCTGGTTCACTTCCAACAACAGCTAATGCACGTCTGTCAGCAGCAGGTGTGGTTTGTAAAGTCACTCTGGATTAGAACGCTCTGCTAAATGGCGAAAATGTAAATACCAGTCTATTTTGATTCTGAGGAATATTTGCCATCCGAGACAGCCGACCATGAAAACAACATCAGGAACGCAGTCGTGGAATGTTCCCTCTCAGCGTTTGGTTATGAGCATCTTGTTACCACATTCACTCAGCTCAATATAGCATGTGGTATTCTGTACAGAAAAGACGGCAGAAATAGAAGTCGGTAAACAAAGCCAGTTGAGAAGTTTGACTTGTAGAAGCCAAAAAAAGGATTAAGTCTCACAAGAATAGTCATATATGAAAACCATACAGTCTACTGCATTTATGAGTGAATTGGAGAAAAGGTCATATGTGTTGTTTCCATTTTTACAAAGCATTATGAGCCCACCATTAGAGGTACAATTTCTAGCCAAACATTACTTCTTACCTCCATTAATACATTTCAGACTGTTATATGGTTTCAAACCACTTCATATATGTTTCTAAATTCCTGCAAATCTAAAACACATGATAAGAAAAAAAAAGATCCTTGAATGGAATTATTGTTGGCTAAGAAGTGGATTTGGTGCCATGCAGACACAAAAACTAGACATGCCGCCCAGAAATATTATGCCGTCGCCGTGGCAACAAACCAGACCACAACAATGTCAGCCACTGGACTTGGGTGCTCATGTGATTTCAGTGTTTGTGTCTCCGTGTATGTGTTTATGTATAGATCAGTGCGTCTACAGGCATCATGAAGGCCAGGGAATAGCGCTGAGTTGATCTAAGGCTTGAAACTGGCCATCCATCTCACTTCGTTTGACTTCCTTTGATGTGAACGAACACCGGGGTCGACAATTATCCTGCGGACTTGCGGATGGACATGCTTGCTACGGCTCGATGTGCAAATACAGAGGCAAAGCGAAAGGAAGGATTTATGTGTATGTTCTGCGTCTGGCTGTGCTCAGTTTGTTTTACTAGTGGGGAAACTGGGTCACATTTTAATGTGAACTGCTACAGGTTTTAGGATAGTGCAGGTCATCTCAGGTAGTGTTGATGCAGAGTAAAGTAAGCAGAAGAGTCCTGTTCTGACAATTCAATTACTATAAATACAGACGGTAAGGGTTTTTGTCTTTTTACAGAAATGTTTCATGGTAGTGTTCATCAGAAAGCCTACCTGAACGTAAATAATTGAATGGGAATAATTGTTCAGTATAGTGTTTACTCTTGATGCTTTTACATTCTCATGTAGGACTGCAACTACCAACTATAAACCAATTTATACTTAGTCACTTCATACACTCAGTTCCCAGTTTGTTAGGTACACCTAGCTAAAACTGATGCAGTCTAATACAACAGTCTTGCAGTAAATGATGTAGATGTTTAAGAGGTGTAAACGCACCTGTCTCTCCATACACATATAATCTCTACTCTTCCAAAGTGTAACTACTGTACGTCAGTAAGCAGTCTGTAGAAATAGCCACTTACAGGATCTGTCCCTGTGACAGTAGATGCTGAAGTTGCACTGAAATTAGCTGTCGCTGGAGCAGCTTTTAGACGTTTAAAAACATACGGCAATACAGAAACGTTTATCTAATCCCTGATTAGCTTGACAATTGAATGATATTTGGGAGTGGGTCGGCACGGATTTGCATGGATGATGGAAAGGCATGAATAAAAGCCTGTGAAGATGATAAAACTTCTGCACTGCTCGTTGGCAATAGAACTGATTCAGCCATGTGTTTTTGTTAGTTTAGTTTGTATTAGTTTAGGATAGTTGAACAAAGACATATGTATGTTGCTAAATGTAAAAAAAATAAAAGGGTATTAAACTGCATGTGGATTTTCCCTTAAGTTTAAGTGGGGCCTATTTTCCATTAATGATAGTTGATTATTTTTAGATTAACTGATTCATTGTTAATATTTCAGAGAACAGCAAAAATTACCCTACACAATTTCCACAGCCCCAGGTGAAATCCCAGAATTGTTTCTTTTGGCTGTCCAACACTGAAAAAACCCAAACGTTTTAAATTTACTTTGATATAAACACATAAAAGCAGCAACAGGTTAATGGGATGAAGGGCATGTTCAAACACACAATAAACTGGCCTGCTGCTCTTTAACACCCGCCAGGAAAAATGCTTTGAAGAACTTTATGAGATTACACAGAGGTGTAAATTGTGAGCATTGCTGTCTATCCAAGAAAAGCAGCAATAAGAAGGAATACCACTGTGGTCCAGTTGATAAAATCAACTTAAGCGTGGCCATAGACGCTTGTGAAATTCTAACAGCAGATGTGGAAGATGGCACTATGAATAACTGACCATCAGACAGAGGCTGTACTGATGTATGTGTTGTGACATTTAGGTTGTCTATGTCGCTCCCCTTCTTGTTGCACCGTAACCACTAATGGCTGGACCCAACATAGTGCAATTTGGTCTTGGAGTCCCCCTGCTGATAATTCTGTAAATGGCTTTGTGGCTTCACAAAACATCACATGCGGGGCGCCAAAGACAACATCCAGACTGTGGCTGCGGTGAAATTGACAGGCTTTTTTTTAGGTATTGGTGTGGGGTTTTTAAGACCACTCATGACTCTTTACGCTGAAATCAGATTAGTGGTGTGAAACACCAAAAGACAGGAGTCCAGTTTGTGGATTTGGAAAGGATAAAGTAGCAAGACTGATTAGAGGAAAAGTTACAGTTCTGTCTTTTACATTTAAAGCCGTACGCCAACACTAACCACAGAAATATCCCCAAAATCCAAAAACTTACAGCCAAAATTGTGTTCCCTGAGTTGTGAAACTTGTTTCAGATGTTTACATTTATGGAGAACACAACACAATGAAAACCAGGCTTTTTCATGGTGCCATTTCTTTTTAATCCACTCAAATCTTGGAGTCTAGGACTTATTAGATGATTATCTGCAGCTCTAATTTGTGTAACAAAGGAAAAAAAGGGCCTATGGTCGGTAAGCAGCTGACAGGATCTCTGGATGGGGATTAAAGACAAGCCACCGACGGGGCTCTGAAAACTACAATAAGTAATTCTGAACTCTCCAATTGGTCCTTGTGTGTGACCAACTTTATGTATCTGCGGCTGTGAATGTATGTGACTGTGTGTGTGTGTGTGTGTGTGTATGTATGTGACTGTGTGTGGTACAGAGAGCCAGAAGAAAAGAGAAAGTCTTGCAGGAGGATTAGGCTCAATTCAGGGGTGGCTTTTCAGGACTCCTGGCGGGTGTAAGATCTAATCTGGACATGCTGCATCTGGGCTCCGCGAGGTATGGCTTACTGTAACAAAGGACTGGCTAATGAGGGCCAGGGAACAGACTGCTCCGACTATGCGCCCACACCACTGCACACCCATAAAGCCCTTCTTCATACAGCCCTCGGGGGGTACTGAGGGGTATGAGCCCCACAATCGACTACCCTGAAGAGGTGGCAAACTGCCCAGGGCTGATCAGGCAGATACTGGAGCAGACAGATCTTGTTTCAGGCAGATAATCTGGGTGCAGGAGGCAATGGCGGAGTCAGGTACTGTATATGAGGGCCTATAATACAATTTTACTGCACTCTCCTCTGCCAGCACATTGGGAGGAGAGAGGGAGGCTTTCTTTCCTGGAGGGAAGGGAAGAAACTGAGACAGTAAAAGCAGAAAAAGAGTGAGTGAGAGAAGCTGTTTGCAGTTGGGAATATTATAAACAGTTTGTTTAAAGCACTGAAATAAATAAAATCTGAAATAGGCTGCCTGGCAAGCTTTTGCTTTTGGTCGGTTAAAAGAGAAAATAAACTTGTAGCCACTTGCACAAATCATATCGTGACAAGGTTTCACAGGGTTTGTTTTTATGTAGTGCTGAAACGACTAGTAGATAATTCAGTTAGTTGTCTGACAGAACATTGACTGACAATTACCACTGGAGCTAGACCATACTGCAGATATGTCAGAATTGTTGTTTATGTTGGCTGAAACTTTGCCTACATTCAAAATCTGTCCACCAGAGAGCACTGACAAGATGATTTCTCAACTGTAAAAGGTCCCGCTCAGTATGTATCTTGGTCACAGTTCAATCAAGATTGATTATTTATAATATGTATTTATGTTTAAAAACAACGGACGATATGTTATTTGATATTTTATATCAATATCAGCCTCAAAACTCCAGTATTTGCCAGGCTGCAATTGTCCCTATCATTTGTTTATTATGCTGTCATTATGCAGTTCTACCGAGGGTAACCCCATATGATAACTACATAATATTGTGTATATAACAAGCCGAGCAGAGCTATTTCTTATACTGTACCTCTTGAAAAAAACTGCAAATGTTCATCATCAGCTCGTTACAAATACAGCAAAGATATAGGACTTGGTATGACTGTACACATATTCACATACAATTCCGATATCAAGGAAGAACAAATAGTTTCCTTCGTTAACAAAAGAATAGGTCGTGTTACAACAAATGTCAAAGCTACCACTAAAAATCCTCAAGGGCAAGATCCACTAACACCACAATAACTGCCTTTTCCCATGCATGGTTTGGTTGTGAGGAGGAAGTTGGCACCAGCTTTCTTTTCATTTTAAGGGGTGTCCAAATCAAATATAAGTCATGGCGAAACAATTGCAAAAGCTACCAGTTTAACTCCCAGTGAGTCATGCCCACAACCTATTTATGACCCAGTGCATCACTTCTATTCCACTGGCAAAAACAACTATGAAAATTCACAGTTTGCTATGGAGACCATCTGTGTAGCACAAGAGAGAAAAGCACAACAGTTTCACATGTCTAGGAGAAAAAAGAAAAAAAAAATAGGGGATTTCCTTCAAGACGAAGCTGAGGCTGCAGCAAGGAGAGGTTATGGGCTGGACAGTCTCCCAAAAAACTAACAGGGGAAGACAAAAGCCCTGAGCCCAAGGGGGGGGTTGTTGAGTGAGCTGGGTGTATTAGCAAGCACCCCAGTGAAGGTGCCCTGCTTGATCTGGACAATTGTCTCCAGAGGTCCCTAGACACCTTCGGACAAATGCCTCTGCCAATCAAGCATTCAGTAGCCTCCTCATTCACTTCTCAGCAGCTGCTCTCAGACCGCGAAAAAGGGAGCAAATATGTTTCTGATGACAGACCTACTCCACCCCATCTCAAACACCTTTTGAAATTAAAAAAAAAAAAAAAAACACTGTCTGTCGATGCTTAATTATTGCATCTCTCCTCCTCGCTCAGACAGTTTCCCTCAGGGAGAAACGACATGGTTAAGCAGAGGTGAGACGAGAAAGAGCTTCAGTTCATCAGAAAGCACTAATGAAGACACAGTTATACTCCTGTTAGACTGACGCAATGACATGGGATAAGCCTGTATCTGAATGGGTCAACATGTATTATCTTACCTGGGGTTTGCAACCCTGCTTCCATGCAGTGCTTACCTTGCTTTGCTTAAGGACGGAAGCGTGAACATGAATGTTTAACAACTATAACTACTACACTGTTACTGTTGTAGCGTAGGATTATCTAAATGTGCAGCATAGCAGTTTGCCGCCAGACAGGAGAAAAGCCATAACTTTTTGCATTTGCACTGCTTGCAGGAACACTGAAGTGACATAAGCTGGCCGGTGGTTCGTAAAGGAACGTCACCCTCTGTGCAACATACAAAAACAAGATGGAGGACGCTGAGTCAAAATTGCGTTGCGTTCCCCCCATGTATACATTCAATAAAGCCTAGACTCCAACAGCAATCCATTAGTTCGTGTTTTGTTCCATTTTCTTAAGAGCCATTACCAAACCATCGTTTACACAGCTAATGTTTTACACGTTTTTGTTTTTTGTTTTTTTTTTTTATAAATGGCAGTTGCCGGTACACTTACGTCAGGACCAGTCACCATACACTTGCATTCTATGGTGCTGGGAGAGTACCTACTCTTCAGTAGGAACGAAAAATGTCCCTTAAAACTGCATTCTAAGAACTACGATCATTCCCAGTTCTTGCAGTGTGGACACAATTGAAAAAAATTGAAATTTTTTTTTAAAAACGACGCCATACGATAAAACATAAGACACAACTATTCTATCCTGTACCCTCCCAACACTCTACACCACCATGTCTGGAAACTCCTCATAGGCATCATTATTCAGACACATGGACAAACACCTGATTCAAGAAGCGAGGCTACCAAGACTTGAGAATGGGACGTATAGACTAACCTGTCTACACTGAATGTAAACTAAGTCACTCAGCCTTTCCAGACGTCTGAAAGGTTCCTTTAACAAACTGTGACACTGCCGTTAGCCCACTGCCGTGTGTCTCATAAAGAGCCCATATAGCAGCAGTGAAAGCTGATCTTGGAATTCCTTTGGCTGAGGTTTGAGGTTGGACTGCTGTAGACTCAGAGGAAGGCTGAGGGTGGAGGGTCCGCTCATCGCGGACACATGCCCAACAGATGCGTAATTACAGTGTAATGGGCGACGGCACACATGGAGGGAGAGCAGAGTCCAGTCAAATGAGTACCCATAGCCCGGCGGTGCTCAGCATAATTAAATCTCATTCATTAAGTTGTTGATTCATTAAAATAGGGAGAAAACAGTCCAGGTCATCACTGCGTCTTAACTGGTTGAGCAGGTGTTAATATAATCAACGCAAAAAGAACCAGTATGATGCATTGTAAAACAGGGTGGTTTAATGCAGGGCTTACATGTGTAAACTATGTATAATAAGCAATGCTAATACTGAGTAGGGTCCTCTACTGTGTTCACATTCTTTTAAATCTGGATTAATGTTTGGGTGAGATTAAAATGATTTTGTGGGACAGTTGTACATGTGAGAATATTATCACACACCTTAAAATTTAGTCTACAAGATTTAATTTTGCATCAAAACCAGATGGCCAAAGTTTCATAATTCAAAATTACCTCTAGAAATGATTTAACTAACAATGATGTAAGCACCTAAACCCTTAGCCCCTGATAGCTGAAAAATAAATCCTCCTTCTCTGACTGAGTCATATCTAAGCACGCAAACATGATATGAATATAATAATAAATATATATGAAAAATACACTCATTTTTAGATTCAGTGTGATTTATGCTTTCTGAGATTATCATTATCTCTGAAGTCCAATCCAAAAACGCTAATTTCAGCATTTAACTGTAGTTCCAAACAGAGCATGATTATACCCCAAATAGAAGTATGAGGAAGAAAAATAATAATAGGAGTGACACAATCCATTAACATGTAATTTTCTGGGTAGAGGTGATGATATGCTACTACGCTCACCGGCCATTAACCAAACCTGGAACGTTACAGTTACATGATATGTATCTTAGACCACTCACCCTCTAGGACACCACCATTTCTTGGTATATCATTTTAAACTGAATAAAATCTGGGTGTTGGACAGCTAAAACAAGCAAGAGGAAGATGATACGATCTCTCTGGGGGCTTACGCAGTACATTCTTAACTAGTTTTTAACATTTTATAAAGGTAAATAAGGTAATAAATTAATTGATAAATAATCTACCAATTAATCAGTCATGAAACTCATGAGCCCTACAGACATATAAGAAGTACACAATGAACTATGACTGCATCCACCGAGGAAATACCAAACATGTCATCTCTTGCATCCAGCCGGCTATTCTGGTTGACTGGTGAAATATTCACAACTGCCATTTAAAATTCATATGCGACTACAGAGATGCTCCCAAACTCTAAAAATAGTCTTTACAGCGTAATGGAATATGAAATATTCAAGTTGATATGAACCCTTTTGCCACATCTGGTAATCTCGTGTTTACCTCTCTCACATGCAGCAGCTGTAAGCATGTGCTCTAGCTACAGTATGCTGCTGAAGACTGCAGCCAAAACAGCAGCTGCTATTCTCTTGATTGCAATTATTACTGTTGAGAGTCATCCCAAATGACAGAGATTGAACACGCAGCTCTGCACAGGAAGGACGGGTCTGCATGAAGGATTGTCACAACACTTTCCAGGCTTTTGGCTCTTTAATGTGACTTTTTCATGTTTTCTCTAGTGCTAAAACAATGAGATGATTTGGCAATCAACAGAAAATTAATCGAAAACCGTTTTGATAATCAATGTTTCGCAGTTTATCAAGGAAAAAATGCCAATATTCCTTTATTTCAGTTTCTAACATGTAAGGATTTGCTGCTTTTCTCTCTTTTATATCATAAAATTAGTTCTGACTGTTGGTTGGATAAAACAGGCAACTGAAAGACGTCACTTTTTGTTCTGGGAAATTGTGATATTTTATACACTACACAATTAATTGTTCACTTATTAATGAAGATACTTCTGAGTTGCAGTGCTCCCTTTTCTCCTATATAAAAGGGTTTTGATGCTCTAGCTGTTATTTAACTTCATGTAAAGATAAACATTCCTACATAGATACTAAAAGACATTTCAATTTACAATGCAATTGCGTTATTGTGAAGGCATTCAGTGGACTGTAACAGATTTGGTATGGGACAGATCTGGTATTGGTTATGAATAGAGGCGCTCTGCACTGGAGCCAACCCTGATGAGGGCTGTGGAACACACCCTTTACCCAACACACACACACACACACACACACACACACACACACACACACACACACACACACACACACACACACACACACACACACACACACACACACACACACACACACACACAGCCCCAGGCTGACCAAGAGCTGTAAATTACACTGCTATTATGAGCCAGCAAGAGGGAGAGAGTAAGGGCGAATGGTGAGAGAAAATGAGAGAAACAGACAGAAGAAAAGAGGGGACGAGTTCAAGAAAATGTACACTCTGGGTCACTGTGGATCTTAGTGTCTGACAAAGGAATGATGATCCATGGAAAACACCATGGTGCTTTCCCCTGTGTAAACAAGGCCTGAGTTGGAGCACATACAGTACTGTAGATCTGCCCTCCCATCCTTTCTTGATCCATTTCCTTTCATCCCTCACTTTCCTGCCAATGGGTGTGTATTCTCAACTTCCCCCTTTTCCAGGCAGCCTTTGCTGCCCTTCATCAGGCCTCCGAGTTTAGCTGCAACGGCTTTATCAATTAAGACGTTGACATGCCCGCCCAGAAACTCACTCAGTGTAATCATGTGGCATCTCATCAAAAGAAACACGCTGGTGTTTGGTAATGTAAGGACTCTCGAACCTCTGCATACCGCAGTTGCTATATCTCATTCTGCAGATAAGTCGATGTGTCACCAAAACAACCAGTTGTGATGTGGCAAGTTAAAAAAACCCAAGAAAACCCAACAAGATTCCTGAGCACTAGGAGGGAAAAAACTATCGACATGTCAGTCGACTGCTTTCGTGCTGCAGGAAAAGACGGGAGGGAAAGACTCCTGAGTGCATTTGGCAGCATCTCAGAGAGGATGCAGGTCTGATTTACAGCCCAAGTAATTCTGTGAATCGGCTCAACCGTAATAAGATTTTTTTCAACATCACATCTGAGCTGCTGTCTGATGTCAGCTTGTGCTTCTCACTTGAGTCACTGCAGGGACTGAGCTTGGGGTAACAGGTTTGGGTCTACGGGTGGGAACAAGGATGGGGATAAGAACATGATGTAAGCAGCTGGGAATACAGGAGAAAATGGAGAAGAAATTGGATACCAAGGGTCATGAGTGAGATGAGGCCATGAATTCAGGGTGAAATAAGGGAATGCAGATAAACATAGCCCCAAGAGATGATGGACTCTGTCGAAAAATGGTTTGGACAGTGCATAGCTGTTGCTAAGGTCAGCCAGGACTGCTTTTCAGGGTGGGGTTCAAGAGAGTTCATGTGACCTGCTCCAGACATACAGACAGACATGGGATTTATACAGGGCGGGGCAGGTGTGACTGAACAGTAATGTCCTGTATTAGCTGAGGAGAGAAGAATGTCGTCTTTCAGCTGAGCGCTAGCGTCACTAGCGGTGGGGAATAGTTCTGGAGCTGATGCTGTTTGATGTCTGTCTGTGTGTGTTAACAACGAGCCAGGCACATGTGATGTATTGACATACATCTTACATTCTCCTTAATGAAAAGTCTGTCTTGTTTCATTCAAAAGAGCCCATCACAATAATGGATCGAAGTATTCTTTCGGTGCTGACTGTTTACCCAGGAGGCATCTCCTTTAACAGCTGACATCAGAGGTTGTTTGCAGCTACAACAGTCCCTGCTTGTCTTAGGCCTTTTCCATTCTGCTCTTTGTGCGTCTGTCCAACAAAACCCAGTTATGTAATGAAGACCTTGGCCAGATGAACTGAAGAAAAGACTATTTAGCTCTCCACCTCTCGCAGCGTGGAGCAGCTCAGCCATTCTTCATTGGAATGTTTTCCTCCCATGTTTGTCCAGGGGGGCTGAGACCCCGAGGCTGCAGGGCTGACAAATCAGTGCTCTATGTGAGTGTGTGCGTTTATCTGCCTGTTTGTCTGTATTTTCTTAATCTGAGGTAAATGAGTCCAAGTTGACTGATGAGTAACCCTTGAGTGGAACCACTTAACAAGGGATCTTATGTGTTCTTAAATTTTCCCGTGACACACACCCTTCACTTAACTGCTAGTGTGTCAAAAAAATCTTGCCTTGCTTGTCATTAGGAGGCAGCCAGATGTAGTTATTTTCATCAAAGTAAAGATCAATTGTGCTACTGTCACAAGTGTAAAAACCCCATAAAAATTGCTGTTTACCATCAAACACGCTGAAAAAAAAAATAAACAAAAGCAGCACGCATGGATTACCACTACAAAAGAAGCCACAAGTTTCCTCAAGTTAAATCATTAGCGTGTCCATAAAATGTCATGTCTCTTGCCTTAAACATGACACTTAACTTAGTCATTTTAGATTAACACAACAATTTAACTCCCAAAACATCACTGTAAAGGCTTTAAAACTACATCTTATCCTTCCCAAGAGGACATACTGTAAAGATGCAGCTTAACATTAATGGATGTTATTCGAAACATCGCGTTCTTTATGATATATACACTGTGCCTAAGTGTATATGAACATTTAAAACGAAGACTATAAGATTACCTTTACTTGGCCACTGCTACTACACATGGTTTATCTCTGCTCAGCTCTCCCGTCACCAAGTTATTGACATCTCTCCAATTGACGTTGCTCTGACGTCTGATGCAACTTGTCTTCCAGAACTCATTTGAAATGAATGAGTGTTGCATGATGCTGTCGTGCTGGTGTGAACACATGGTAAGAGTGGATTTGAGACTCTCGGGAAGAAGGGGAGAAAAAAAAAAAAAAAAAAAAAAAGGTCCAATATTAACACTTTATGAAGCTGTTTCAACTAATCACATCGACGCTTGAAGTTAGAGGAGGGGCTTGATAGCAGAAGGTGAAGGTGAATGCAGTCGCTTCTCTTTGTGGACTTGGGGTTCTGTGGAAACTGACTGAGCTAAGCTACTTCCTGCAGGCATGGTGTTAAACATGCACCAGACAGTCCTCGTGACTGTGGCGCATCTTTTAGAGACGAGCAGCTAAAGCCCTTTATATGCACAACTGTATCCAAAGACAGACAGTTTCTTCAGGAGCATTGTTATTACCATAGTGTTGGAGACAATTTTTTTTTATATAAACATCCTGAATATTTTCAATCACTGCAGGCATGAAAGTGGAATTCTCAACGGTTATTAATCATCTCGCTTTATTTTCTTTTCCCTTGAAGGGAAACTTACCTTGCAGCAGCCATTAAAAATAGCTGTATACATGTAACAGTATACATGTAGTACATACATAAATATGTACAAATATATACAAATAAACAAAATCTACCACCTAAAGAAAAATCTACTATCAAACAAAAACAAGCCGACCTAGAGGCAGAAAAAAAGTAACTACAACTAATCTTAACAAGATTCTGAAATAACTTAATTTCTAAAAATGCAGACCAATCACATGTATCAGTTGAACATCCAAAACTGTGACTCAGCACCCATTGTTTGCGCTTAGATGTGGCACATGTGTGATCTTATGTGTTACTGTAAGAGAGGGAGAGAAAAGGCTGCTGGTGATACTGCAAGTCCAGATTGGGGACCAGATGGCTTCACCAGCAAACTCCACCTACTGTCAATGGCTCATGTGGGTGGGAGGAGGTGCAGGAGTGTGTATGTATGAGTGTGTGTGTGTGTGTGTGTGTGTCTTGTAGGAGAAGAAGTCAGTGATGGTGCTGAGCTAGAGCAACTGATTAAGCATTAAATCTGTTTCTAATCTGTTGGCAGGAGAGTGGATAATTTCTACTGGGGACAGAGAGGACTCTAGTATGATACCTACACAGAATAATACTACACAAAAAAGAAACACACACACACACACACACACCTTTCACTGGCAAGTAAAATGAAATTAGGTTTCAAGGATGTGGCTAAAGGTCAAGGGTTATGTGTGAGTAGCACCAGACAAGACACTTAACCTTAATGGAGACTTGGACAAATGAAGCCACTGGTCGGTGTCTCTGAGTCTGCTAACACCCATTGTATTTCAAAAACTTTCTGTATATCTGCTTCTACTTGGGAAAATTGGCAAAAGAAAAAAATACTGCATATGTCATAAATCTGCAACAAATTCAAACCACAAATGTGTTTTTTATATTATGCACTTCTTTCTGCAACTGTGAAGACTCATCAGGTCTATCCTGAACATCAAACAGACAGGCCTTGTATTCCTTCTGACTATAAATGTATCCTCCCATAAAAAGTGGTATTATGTCAGGGGAAAGAGCTTGATGTCTTTAACCTGCCTGATTCTCCATTCAAAGAATGGCAATGATAGCAGAGAGTAAAGTAGTTGGATTAATCAAACAAGTTGTTCATATCTTATCAATGGTATGTGGACCACTGTCTTTGAAGTGGCCATCAACCTGCCAAGTGGCACCAGTGAGAGGGCTTGGGATTGTTGACAGGGCAACAAGTCATGACTAAATGGCTAGCAAGGAGAAAGTGTAAGGAGACACAGAGAAAAAGTAGCAGGGGGTTAGCTAAATCCAGAGCTCATTAGTTTAGCTTGCCATTCTAAATTGGCAAGGACAAATCGAGTATGTGGACAACAGTGCAGGACAGCTTGGCACATGTAAAGTCAGAGACAGCTAACAACCGTCAAGGAATGCTCAATGTCTACCCTATAGGTGCAACCACTCTAATCCTTTTAAGAGAGCTGAGATCAGCTGCTAAACTGAGCAAACCTCACTCAGTCAATCCCATTGACAGGAATGTTCCACCATGGCATCAGGAATAGTGGCAGGAGTCACACTATATCCCTGCTCTACTGCCTGAGGCCTTCACAGCAGTGAACTTGCTGCAAAACATGTCAGTGATAAGCTTGCAACCATAAGGCCATCCAAATTAAACAACAAATATGTTCTTTGTAACTGCCCATACTGGCAGGACAATATCATTTGTGAATGCCCTCCTAAATCTGTTTCATGATGTAACAACACTGTGGTTAAGGTTTAGTTAGGTTTAGGCGCAAAAATGACTTGGTTGGGTTTAGAGAAAGCTCATGGTTACCTTGTGGTAAGGTAAGGGAAGGATCGTGCACATGGTTTAAAAACTGTTGACTCGTGGTTGGAAACGGGACACAAACAGGATTCTCCTATGAAATAGTCTGATGTTTTGTTGACCAATCCACCCACCAACCTCAACATCCTTTCTCTGTGGACCTTGTTGCTCAAAAGTAACATCACCGGATTTCCTCCTATACTCAGAGGATGGCTTTGTCACGTCAACATAAACATATCTTGTTTTGGTGCACTTGCTGAGATGACTGATTCTGTTGTGTTTCTTAGGAGGAAAATCTCCAAAAAGGGGTACTAATAAGGACCTAAGATCTGACCTAACTTTGCTCTTTGCACATAAAACTACCAAGTCCCTCCCTTGTTCTTGTATCCACTTCTTTATCTCTTACTTTGCCTTTTTAAGTGGGCATCATGGGGCACCTACTGAGCTCAAGGTCTTGCCAAATTCAGAAAAATCAAAACCACATTCTCAGTATGAGGACAGGAACCATTCTGTGTGGGATGAGCTTTGGGGAACAACCCACCACTAGATAGGTACCATTGAGGGACATACCATTCCGGTTCAAAATATTTGAGACTATCCCAGACGTTTCCTGTAGCGCGGATGTGTTGTGACCTTCATCCAGGGCGTGCGCCATGCGAGTATTAACCCAACAGGCCTGTGCTGAGAATGAGGCGCATCAGCCCCTGTAACGTGAGACCTCAGCAGTGTGGGGGAGAGGTGACGAGGGGATAGAGGAAAGGGGAGATTAGTACTACGGTATCCTGGTAACAGCCATAAACACTGTCAAAGCAAGACTGAACACGGAGCGAATCAAAGCACAAGACAGTATAATGACATGCTGACAAAGACCAGCTATTATGGTAGTTAAACAACTGTAGGGATGAAATTACTCTGCGTGTTCATGAGCATGCTGTTTGTTGTTTTGCTATCATAGTCTAGCTTCGGACTGCTGATCTTTTGAAATGGATGCGCTTTCACATTCAGGACTCCTTTATAATATCTCCCTCGTCTCTGCCAACTTCCTCCTCTTTTTCCAATGTTAACTAAATAGGATGTGTGGGATGCTGACAAAAAATTATGCTGGTACATCCATGAGGTCTCACTCCTATCCTGTTTAGGTAGATACTTAGTGAGCTTTGAGATTCCATGTACATTCTGCACATATTTTGTTGTATGGCCCACATATTTAGATCAAGACATTCTGTACTCAGTGAACTCAATATTACAGACATCTGAGGAAAAAAAAGAAAAAAAATTACTAAATTGCAGTGTACACCTACATCTTTCCCCAGACTTTAAAAGCACATCCTGTAATGACGCTCTCCAAAAAGCACACAGTGCTCTTTTCAAAACACTCGGAGCATGCAGTCTGACGTTGGAAAATGTTAGCTAGTAAAATACTGGAAAAGTGGGAACCTTAGAAATGCATGCGCTGATTACAGCAGGGCCAGTGTAGCACAAGCTGTCCAGCACGGGTCTCTGAGGAGGGTGACGCAATACAGGATGGGAGGGGATATAGAGGAGTGAGGAGAGGGGGCACAAATATGTTGACTATTACGAGCTCAAGCCCCCTCCTCCTCAACCACGTTCGCGGCAGCCCCACCCAACACTGAGGCCCATCTGGAGCGCCTCGTGACCCAACTGATTAAAAGCAGTTGGGGCCTTCGGTGAGATACGGACAGTGGAATGTAGAGACTGTGGAGAAGCCCAGAATAAGTGTGTCTAAGAGGTGTGTGAATTAATGCAATGTGTATGTGATACTCTGCGTGCTGATGTGTGTATGTGTGTGTTGTATCATATGTGTGTATGCAGCCACATGACCCTGTCAGTCTTCAGCAATCAATCAAATCAGACAGGAAAAACCCTTGAGCTGAGTTGATGGATGCCCCCACTGGGACTGATGGGATGGCTTGATGGGAGCATCTCCGCACCTGAATCAGAGCTTTGGATCCTACGGTTTCTTGATCCCATTAGCTTAAAACACAAACACATACAAACTCAAAGGCTAATACAGATCGAGAGTTTAGGATTATAGCCATCAACCTCTACCGTAACCACAACCAGTAGAAACCAAATGTCTCCTCCACTTAAGAGTAATATTTCTCGTCCTGGCTCTGGGTTTCTTTTTCAAACCATTTGCACCTCATCCACCCCAGACTTGGCAACCTGTCTCTCTACAGTCACACCATCCAAACCAAAAGGTATTTACTAGGTGCACCCGTCGAGTGGCATCAGCCTCGTCCACCGGCGGTCTAAATGGAAACCAGGTTGAGAGTCTCATCTCTCCTGATGGAGCATGATACAAGAGCCTAAGGTTGATCTTTACTGCTCTTGTCCCAACAGGGGATCCTGCGTGCGGTTCATGTTAAGCTTAACATGTGTTTTACTGCTTAATTGAATAATGAAGCGATGAGAGAAGAGGAAAAACCACACGACCAAGGACTGCACCAAAAGGCTGCCAGAGGAGGATTGTGCGGTAAGGGCTGCATACTTTGGTTTTAAAGCTGCGTTTTTATAAGCGCTGTGGATACATGCCTGTCAGTGACACTTTCATTATCGTTCATACATGCTGAAACTAAATCCTGCGAAGAGTAACAAAACTGACCAACCCCCCTCTCTTTGTCGGACTCTATCCATCAAAGTAATCACAAAAGCAAGTGTTTCAAGTGTAGCATCATGTTATGTAATCGAATCCATGCTTTAGGATTTAGTTTGGCTGAAATAAGCCAATTCAAGTCATGTTAACTGGCATTTTCACTAATGGAGCCTTTTCACAGTCCATCTGGCTGCCTGTTTTCTTCCCGTAACTGTTAGGATGTTTGGCTGCTCATCTACATCTTTGTTGCTTTTTCCATCCTATTTGTACACTGTATTGAATTATTTTCAAAAATGTGGCAAAACACAGTAACAGTGAATGTCTCCGAACAACTGAACCTTGAAGTATTCATTAATTTGCAATTGTTTGAAAAACAAGGCTTTTATTTCATGTAAGGAAACTTTTAAACTTTGATATGGAAGTAACAGGTAATTATTAGCAATTTGTCTCCGAGTCACAGAAAGAGACAAAACTGATGATGATGTGGATATATGCTAGCCTGGACAGAGAGTGCTGACAAAGTTAAACCCCTGTCACTCTACCTCACCTGACCCTCAACAGTCAATAAAACATATCAAAAACTGCTGGTAGTCACAGCAAACAATAAAAAACTGAGGAAGTGTCCAATTGGATTTACAGCCTGGAAAGACATATTCCACTTTCTGGGTTTTCTAATATTTCAATAGATCATCCTGTTACGGAAATGGCACCAGTTTGATTCATGCAGCAGCTGATTCATATCTTGCAGCCAGACACTGCAGCTACCTGCTGATAATCTGCACATAAATCCCAAAATGTAAATCTTTTATTGTGAAATAATAATATCTCACAACAATGCAATTAAATCACCATTAAGCAAGACACGTGCAGGACCATATGCGGAAACAAAACAACACACAGAGAAGCCATTTGGCAGATGGGTCCGAGACTGTGAAGGAGGACTCGGAGCAGAACTGAACACAGCAGGTCTCCAGGCCATGATGACCACACCCGGGCCCAGCTGGAAACAATAAAAACCTCATACTCCTCATATCTTCCTCTTTCCCTCCATCTCCTGTCTCTTATTGTTGCCTCTTCTCACTGCACCTCACAGCACTTTAGGCCGTCAACTTTATCTTTCTCAGTATCTCTTTCCGTCTGGCATCCTTTCACACACCATCTTCCCTTTGTGTGCATCTAACAGACTGTTTTCTAATCATGCTTGGGCCCCATATTACTGAGAGGGAGTGTCCACTGCATTCTCTATTACCACAGTAAACAGTCAGTCAACTAGTGAGCCATTCTCTCTGGCATGCATGCACAGGCGCTTTTAAAAAATAAAACCCAAAGGAAAACAGCGAGGGAGAAACAGATGGATGTCATTTGTGTTATAAAGGCAGACAATGGTAGCGAGATAGATTTCCAGGGGCCGGCGGAGAGGTATACAGTTTTACAAAAAAAGTAAATGTGGCACCATGACCTCTCCTGTGACACTGTCAGATTGGTTTTGCTTGCAATTCATCACTGCTGATTAGTAAATAAGGGCTCAGCCTATCTTTGTCACGGTGTCAGAGGACCGTAGGTGTGGAGGTGCTCTGAATGCTAATGTAGTGGCGTTTCATCAGTGTCAGAACAAAGCGGAGCACACACACACTGACTGATACAGAACAGAGGGCATCATTATCACCGTCTGTATCGCTATACAGCCTGTACTGCCCAGCCAATCACATGCTCTGGGACTGAACAAGCAGCCAATTAAGGTCCCTTTTACTGTGATGCCTCCTGGCTGTGTGAGGAAAACAGGAAAATATGCTGGGCTCACCATTTTATGAAAGAGCTGGAAGGACAGGAGAAGGACAATGACAGTTTCTGAATTCAGATTTTTAAAACCAAGCTGCGAGCAAACTATTCTCCCCCCTAAAGTTATTCATCCATCTATTTCAGCTAAATGAGAACTGAGATAGTGAAGGACAAGTGTTTTGTTCTGATGGCTCTGACAGCAGTTAACAGAGTTAGTAAACGGGGTGACCGACACACACCAGTAATCTATGGATCGTCGGTCATGGCTCTGCAGAGGGATTCTCCCTCCCCCCGCTCCACCCTCAGGCTGTATTGCATGACGTAACTGCTCTTAGTACGTTGATCGAGTTTAGATGTACCACACACACCACAAGGGCGAGTCTGGCATTCGAACAATGAGAAAACAAACACATGCAAAAAAATTTTTATTTTAAATAAATCACCATAGCAACCGTTTTCTCCTCCAGTGTGCCAGTGATATTTACAACCTCAACTCGAGAGACCACGCCGGGGAGGGGGTTGGACAAAAGACCCAATGTCTAAACACTTATAGATGAAAAGAAAACAACACCTCACACCGCCTCCCATGCACACACACATGCATGCACATATTGCTCCACCCCCTGGCGAGGCTCCTCCCAGCCCTGTCTGCATTGCACCAAAGAGAGCTGCATCTTTTCCAAGCCAGTTTTTCATCAACTGGCCCAAGGAGACTCAGCAGCATCCAGCTACTTCTTATTCACATCCTCTGCTGTCTTCTCTGCCACTCTCTCCTTTTTCTTTCTTTGGCTTAGAAGAATAGAGTACTTGAAAAATTATAGAAAAAAGGCCTTTTTATGTGCCCTCCTTTTCTGTGTTACCAAGGTTACACTCCAAGGGCAAGGTGTTCCTTGGTTTTGTTGGGCGAAGCCTCTGGAGACACAGTCTTTACAACTTGTTCTCTGCAGTTTTGCCGTATACAGAGTAACCTCGACATCACTGTATGTTAAATGCAGCACTGTGCACATATGCCGTAAGGATTGACTCTCTGTGTGGATGGTTGGGGAGGGGGAGCCAGGGGTTAATGTGGCAGTGTGAGGTGAATCAGCATTCTGTTCCCGAGGACAACAGTACGGCTCAATTTTTACAGCCACAAGCAGATGTGTCCAGAGTCCACACTAAAGAAAAACCCCATAGTCTGCAGCTGCATGGAGTGACAATGACACAGCAAATAGCAGCCACAGGAGGGATTATCTTACATTTATTGGTGTATCAAATCAGACCTATTTTTTCTGGCAAGTAAAAACTACAAGCTGATTCATCAAAGCTGCTCGGCACGATCTTTGGCATTCTGACAATTTTACCATTTTTTATAATAATTTTAACCATAATTTAGTTTTCTTTCTAGATTAACAAGGTTTAGGTAAGTCCCCTTGGTGGATGGTTGACACACTCTTGTAGTTTTAGTTGTCTTCTGATCAGATGCTTCAGATGCTATAAATCATTATACAATATAAATTAACTAAACCAAAACTTGTGCCTCCAGTAAGTGCTGAGTGCTGCATGTAACAAGATCCTGGTAAAATGCTTAGAGGTGCAAGTCAGAGGTTCGTGTATCTTAAGATAACATATGTCATGGAGCTTAAAACTGACCTCTGTGTGTAAACATTAACCCGTCTCAGTATGAGGTATTACTTCATGGTTTAATGCCTCAGTACATCCGAATTCGCTGAGACAACAAATGCTTTACACTTAGTCCAACAGTAAGATAAATTCATTTAAAACATTTAAAAAACAAAAACGTGTCTGAATCACAACTCCTAAGTAATATGCTCCGCTACAGTGAAGTACAACGGTGATTATGCAGAATAGGAGGATGTACACAAAATGTTCTGATTTATCCACCTCACAATGCCATGTGGACATGGCCTCAGTCTGGACCACATTAAGTTCTCAAGACAGTGAAGCATATCCTTTAGATTAATTGATTTTACGCCTGAGAGGGGCAACGATACCTCCATCAAGGTTTGGACATCTTGAGTCGAAGACAACTCGTGAATGAAAAGATAAGCTTGTCGGTTTTCACTGACATGCTGAAATTGTCAGATGCAACAATTCGACACATAACAGTGTCCATGAATAAAACCCCAGGGATGAAACAGACAGAACAGACTAACTCTGTTCCTTTTGCATTAGAGTGTAAAAGTCTTCCCCAAGGCAATTATGTGCCACATAGGCACATGTGCTAGCATGAGGCTGATTAAAGTTCGGATGTCTGCTTGGGACTGATTTGGAAGTTTTATTACTCTCTCTTTCCCTCCCTTTTTCCCGCCTCACTTGCTGCCCTTCGGCTGCTTTCATATGCTAATGGCCGAGCAATTGTGTGGGCCAACAGCCTGGAATTCCTCTGCACAAAGGAGAAATGGAGATGGAAGGAGAGAGGAGAGAAAAGGGACAGACAGAAAGACAGACAGACAGACAGAGAGACAGAGAGAGAGAGAGAGAGACCAGACGATGGTGGGCTGATGCACATCAGAGGCCAAAATCACTGTCTAAAGAAGGGTTTGCTACAAGAGCACAGAAAGGCCAACGGTGGCTTTCTGCTCTAGTCTATGCTAGTGTGGTTTTTTTTCAGTCAATCAGCAGTCCAAAACCCAAAGATAATCAGGCTAAAAAGCAGCAAATATTCACCTTTGAGAACCTGGAACGAGTGATTTTTTGGGCATTTTTGCTTAAAAATGATTAACAGATTAACAGAATTGTTGCAGATTTATCTTCTGCACATTAATCTGCAGGTTGATCAATTATGAAAATGATCGTTAGTTGAAGCTTAGTGCAGTGTATCAATTCAATATCTGAATACCTTTACTTTTTGGACTGTTGGTACAAATGTTTTCTGTCATTTTATAGATCAATTAATGTATTAGTCAAAAAACAAAATTCTGAATTACATGATATTGGAAATAATTCTTGGTTACTACATTCTCTTCTCTGCTGTTATATCAGTTTCATTTCTGTCATTTCTTGCTTGCCTTGAAATTGTCTCTCCGTCCAACAAAGCACTGAAGGGCACATGGGAAGCCATTCCTGCTGTGTTGGGTGTGGTCCATCACTACAGGGATGTCACCGGAGGTGGCTTCCAGGGCACCAGTGAGCAAGCCATCCCCCACATTAAAAGCTCAGAGCCAGAGGCTTCCAAACAAAGACAGAGAGGACATACACACCACCCTTCCATCCAGCCAGCCACCTCAGCCAGCCCCCCCAGAGACAGAGAGCAGGTGGGCCAATTAAGAGTCTCAAGGGTCCCCCCCACCCAGATGCAAGCAACGCCCTGGATAATTGGTTTCCTCATCTATGAATTATTAATCCTGGTTGCTCTTTGAGGTTTTTGACAGAACAGGGTTGTGACAGCCCGACCCCCGACATTCAGACTTTCCAGTTTAACCCCCCAGTGCCACGTTAAAACTACACTTCAGAACAAAGTAGAGAGAGTCAGATATTAGAGTGCACACAACAATCAGGGGTGGATTGATCCCATCGATGATTGTTTTAGTTATAATGACCATCCTCCATCGTGGGCACTTTGAAAGGATGCTTGAATATGCTACCCTTTAAAAGTCTACCGAAACATTATCTTTTCTTTTACGCCCATAATATTTTCTGCTAAAATTAATGATGGGGAGCGAAGTGGAGCGAAGCATAATTTCAAAGCCTGATCCAATGGTGTATCAACTGGTTTGTTTTTTTTTAAAAGACACAGAATGACACAACCTCTGTTGCCCAGGGAGTAATAATTTTAGGGCTGCAACTAACAATTACTTCCACTATCAATTAATCTGATGATAATTTCTCAATTAACTGTTTCGAGCCAGAAATTGGCAATTTTCCACCATTTCTGCTTAAAAAACAACTGCAACAATTAAGCGATAATCAAAATGGTTGAAAATTATTTTGTGTCAATCGATTAATCCATTCATCGACTAATCCTTTCAGGAAATAGTTTTATGATTGTTTTTCATTCTTTGTAGCGTCGAGACTTGAAAGATTACTGTCGTTCATGAGAATTCTAAACATCAAACCAAATATTTTTGGGAAGCCTACATATTAACAGTGCTTGGGCCTCGTAGTTATTGGTGGCAGTGTTGTTGATTCCCTGGCTCCTCTCTCTCTGTCTCACACCAGGTGTTGGCCCGTAAATATTTCATGAGGCCTCCGTGCTGTGCTACTGGTGCACAAAGGCCGTTTTGAGCGTCCAGGACAGCAGAGGCTCTCTGGAAACAGAGGTCTATCAGTTCAGCTTGGGACACAAACAATTTTCAGCACTGCTAAAATTAAATTAGGGGAAGGGGCAGGCCAGAGAGCAGCGCTGCTGCACTGCTCGACACGGCAAGACTTCTTTACTCCTAACATCAGACATTCCACGGCAATATGAAAAAGGGGAGGAGGGGTGGGGGCGGGGGGGTAGACGAAACAATGAGCTGCCTGTGTCAGTATCCAGTGAAAAAGCCAAAAGGCATGTCAGAGATATGAAGTTTTAGTAAGGGTGCCAAGTTGACTTCTGCGCATATAGAGACAAATGGATACATACAAGACGGCACCACAGAGAGCACTGTATGATAGAGACAATATATTCATATGCTCAAACGCAAGCTCACATACGTCACCATAGAAAGGCTTCGACCTTCGCACCCTCGTACTTAACACATCATCCCATTAAAAGTGCCAAGATTCCACTTTATTTTACCAACCGGGCTTTGATCTAAGTCTGAAAACTCATATGGATAATGATATGGATGAATATTTTCACTAGTTCAAGGCACAGTTACATTTACTGACAATATCTCGGCGACTTCGAAAAAAATTCTTCAAGAAAGTTTATTTGTACTGGAGCCAAGACAAAGAGTTTTCAGTCCAAGAATCACTTGTTAAATCACTTGATAAGATTTGTTTTCTAAAATCAAGTTTAGTGTTGAGCCACCTGAGGCTGCATGAGGGACTGTGTGCAAGAGCAGGGACACTCAGAGGTCAGCATGCCTAGCACTCCACAGTCTCCAGTTCCAAATCGCACGACCAAATGAATGCCGGCCATTAATACCCGAGATGTCAGGGATGCTTTTCCTGAAGAACTCCAAGGAGCAACAGGGGACAGAGGTGAGGGCGACCTCACAAAAAGGGTGAGGAGAGGTGACCAAAATCTACAGGTAGAAGAAAGTGTAGAAAAATATGCTGCACATCCAGCCACAACAAGAACACCTCTTTTTTTTTATTATTGATAAAATGCTGAGGAAAAAAAAAAAAAGCCAAAAAAATAAAAAGGAGGGAGAATTTCCTACCTTGCTCACCCATGTCTTGTAAATCAAAAGCTAAAAAAATAAAGGGAAAACTGACCTGATTGTTCCAGGCGCAGTACAGATTGCAGATCAGCCTCCAGTTGTTGTTAATCATACAGTCGAGAACTTTAAGATGAGCCATTTTACGTTTCACTGAAGAAATCTAAGGTACCCAGACACCCGCCCCACAGCTGTGTGTGCTAAACCCTGCTGTGCCCAGTGACACCCTGCTGGCAGCGACGCTCCTCAATGCCACCTTGACATAGAGGAGAGCACATGGAAGCAAGAGGGAGTCATCAGCAGGAGGCAAAGGGTGCATCTCTGTGCCCATCTGCGAGCCCAGCAGGCCTCCTGTCAGCTGTGGCCATCGCCCCAGCCACGCTTCATTAACAATATGTTAATGATTCGTGTTGCACAATAAACTCAGGGGATTATTTTAGACATAAGATTAACAACAACAACAAAAAAAAAAAAAAAAAACCCCGTCCTGAGAGAGGAGAGCAGCAGAAAAGAGATATCAGCAGTCCGGTGCAAATAAGTCCACCTGGGTATCGAAGAGCAGGATAGGCATCACCATGGTCATGCAGCAAAATGCAAACTGGCCGGTGGAAGAGAAGCCTAAGAGATGATGGAGCAGACTGTACTTTTTCTTGTCATCTGCCTTGGCATTTTGGGACCGATTCCTCTTTTTAATTCTTTCTGTCTCTCTTCCTGTGATGTAGTCTCGTCCCGGCTGTCTGTGCCTCCCTGTGCTCGTCTCTGCAGTGGTACCAGGCAGAGGCAGCCTGAGCGTCAGAGCAGCAAATGCTCACTCTTAATCAACATGCATCAGGCCGCAATGCAGGACCTCAGAGGGACAGAATGATTTCCCGCTCCTCTCTCTATGACACTTAAGGACACAGCCAGAGGTCTCTCTCATTGACTCTATGCGCATTGATGAACTATGTGTACTTAAACATTCAAGTTTAAATACACCTAAGGCTTGTAACAACTCAAGACCTTTCAAGTTGTCTATGGGGCCCTGTGAGAAGCCTCAAAGAAGAGGACTGTGCAGGCTGCCTCAAACTCCAAACCTGACTGATTCTGCATTTTGTAGGTGACACACTGTGCAGCACAAGTTATTTATTTCATTACTATGCAAAAAAAAACTGCAGTGTACTTTGCAGGAGGAAGACTCCCTGACAAAAGGCAAGAGGAGTGCTGCAGCCCCCACCACCACAGAGCAAAAACCCACGTTGGAAGTCAGCTCTCTTGAGTAAATGAACGTCCAGCTAAAGACTTCCCCTCGCCGTGGGATTTCAAACAAATCAAGCTTCTGAGAGAGGAAAATATGCCGGAAATGCATGAAGAGAGAATTAAGAAACTACTGGATGCCAGTAAATAGTTGTCTGGGATTGTTTATGTTCCTTCCACCCTTTGATGCTGTATGATGTCCAGATGGTTGTGATTGTGTCATTAGCTGTAAGGCAGCATCAACAGTGAGATGCTCTGAGCTCACTTCATATGAGAAACGCCGTAACCAATTAGCAGCGAGGAGTAGCCTGAGGCAGGGTTTAAGATATTCATAAATCCTTAATAACCCCTTAGTACTACATGTCACCCCAGTATTTGCCTTTTTTTTTTGTTTGTTTCTCACAGGGATCCACGAGATGTCAACTGACCACGAAAGCTAAATATCCACTGAAGCTCTCTAAAACCCACACACCACCGCGACAACTGGCAATTTCACATGCGCAGCAACATGTGGTCATATGCTTTGAATCTGTCACATCTAGCGTTCATTTGAAAATGCTGAATTCCAGAGAGGCACCGAACCTTTGCAGCGACTGGAAAGACATATCAGAGATACATACATCAAAAAAAGAAGGGTAAAGACACGAGTAATCTCTCAGACACAAGACTCTGCGTTAGGTCAGGAGGCTACACACACAGTCTGGTAAGAAAGGTCAGCCAAGTCCCACAGGCCACACTCAGTGACCAGACATGGCAACCCTGGGCCCCACAACACACTATCAGCAGACCAGTTGGGGAGGTGATCACTAACTGCTCTCCTCAGCTTGTCCCGCATAGCTCTTAAAACTGCCTAGTGTTCCCCCATTATCAACACACAACCTCTGTGCTTTCCATAACTTGGGGGGCCAGGCCCCCAGCTGGTATGATTTACTGGAAAAGTTGCTTATTCTCATACTTTAAAAAAAAAACAAAACAAAACAAAAAAAAAATGGCATTTCGGACAATCTCAGCAAGACAGAGATCTATCTATAAAATATTCATGATGCAATGACTAATGAGGACTTGCATCACTTGCTAAATCTTTATTAAAAAAAGTAGCGCAAATTGTTCTCGGTTTGTGGAGCGATTTGGAAATTAAAGGCATCACTTTAGTTCAAATTGTCACATGTTGGAATAATTTACAACATAAAATGCTGCATTAATGGGATACAAATGTCTGACTAACATGTACACAGTAAACGGCTGTGACATCCTGCAGCGACATGTGCGCAGGCTGCAGCTACAAGACATCCCCCATCAAAAGCCAGGAGCTGTAAGCCAGTATAGAGCAAAAGCATGCGCCCTACCCCCGCGCTGAAGCCAATATAACCCAATCAATTCTGAGTTATGGATGTCGTGGCCCTCAATAGGTTATTAAATTCAGTGAGGAAGAGAGGAAGTTATTACACATTGTAGTCAGCGGCCTGATCCATCGCAGTTCAATAAGACCGCAGGAATTTAGTAGCACTCAGCTGTTGGTGGGTATCTGTGATTTGAAGGGCTTCAGCTAAAGATTATCACTATTAATTATTGTTCTGGGGGATTTCTTATTTGATTATTGTTTAAAAAGAAAGAGAAAAAATGTCTGTATTGTCAAATTCCTTGCTTTGTCCAACCAACAGTCCAAAACTTAAAAGATACTCAATCTGAGCAATCATATAAAAACAGACAAAACCAGCAAATTGCCACATTCGAATCATGGGAAGTAGTGAAGTATTGGTATTTTTATTTGAGAAGTTATTGACTAATTAACAAAACAGTACTAGTGATCCTCCGCTCGATGTCAGGGGAAAAAAATACTCCAGCAGACATGACAAAGGCCACGGAGGCCACGTGCCGAAATGTGTTGGTTTGCTGTTGTTGGAGTACAACTTTGTTGCTGGTGTTTCTGAGATGACTTTTTTCACACTCTTAGCTGTCGAATACTTTTTTTTAACTCTCTCGTTAGATCTGAAAATAATCCTAATTTACATTTCTAAGATCTCAAATCTGTGTAAAATTATGTTTTAGGACTCCTGGATCCAAATAACCCTAAATTCACCCATTGTATTTTACAGCATGTTGGCTTTTTCGTAGATGACATATATCCTGTGGTTCTTGAAACAGTAACTGCTAGGCCACAATTAAGCAGTTGTGGTCAATTTAGGGAGATTATATTTACTTCCAGAGAAAACTTGCTATAAATTCAGTCTTGAACTTGAGAAGTTTCCACGACCAGTCAGAGAGGACCGGAGCTTCCAAAACAGAGTGGCTCTGCCATTTGGTGGCTTCTCTGCCATCCATTCATGAAATCATTCCTTCATCAGTGTGCCCTTGTTCATTTCCACTGCTGATGCTGACAGGAAATAATGTGGTTTCCTGCCAAGACCTCAAAGCCCGCACTAACACTCCGGGTTAAGATATATCCCGATAACACCCTGTTACATAAGCCTCGGTTGAAAACAAATACTGCTCTTGCATACATGGTTGTATGCAGTTTTACATACAGAATAATAAAGTAAAAATAACTCCAGGAGTCACAGGGAGAACTTTCCTCTCTGTCTGTTTGCGCTGTCATCTGAAATGTTTGCCCTTTCAGATGTGAAAATTCTACATAGCTGCAGTCCATATATACATTATCTACCAGCCACGATACAGCACATTACATAATCTGTGGAGTATAAAGCCTGAGGGTCTAAAATATGACTGAACGGAGGAGTGTGAATATCACCTTAAGAAATGAGCTATGCAGATAAACTGAGCGCTTTATGCATCTCTCTCTCACACACACACACACACACACACACACACACACACACACACACACACACACACACACACACACACACACACACACACACACACACTCCTGACTAGTGTATGTCATGCCTTGGAGCCAGAGATAGAACCAGATAGGGGGCAAGTGTTGACGGAGATGCCTTGGGCATGTGTAATGATAGCGTCTCAGCCTCACTGAGCATTAGACTGGTTCTGTTCTGCCTGTCTGCCTGCATGTACAACCCTTCCCCCTAAAATCCTGCCTCTCACCATCTTCTTACTGCCCTCCCTTTCTCTTACGAAGGGTGGGGGAATCCAGGCAGAAGAGACAGCGACTATCAGCCATTGGCAGAAGAGAAAACAAAAAAAATAATAAGAAAAAGAAAGATGGCATCATTTTTTCCCCCAAAGGTTAAAGTCTCATCTGCCTTGACACCCCCTGCCCTCTTCCTGCTCCCTCCCTTCCTCCCTCTATGCATCCATACATCAATCATCCACCCATGCTTGTGGCCAGTGGAATAATGGCGTCTAGTGTGACTCTGTCCAGTCTGGGCTTTTAGCAGACTGAGGGATGACATGCAAAGGAGCTATGCCGAGCATGAATATGACCCCCCCCATAAGAGGAAAAGATAAGGGGGCCCGCCCGACAGACATATGCACACACATTTTGGGTGTCGTTGAGTCTGATGCAGATTGCATACTGATTTCCTTTTTTGTCTTTTCCAGGAAGAAATAGCGACAATAGCTGGGAAATTTGATTCCATTAAGAGTTGCCAAAACACACACTCTGGTTTCAGTTTGACGGTAATAACGATAAACTGTGAGGCAGATCTGGTGTTTCCAAAAACTGGGGAAACCCTTCAGAGAGTGCACTCCTGAATATTCCCAAGACACCCACTCTCTATGAGCGTATGTGCTAAAACAGAAGCCAGGTCGTGTCCAGGTCAGTGGTTAGTTTGATGAATATGAAAGAACCCTGATGGGCTGCACGAGACACATTTGCTTTTCAAATGTATGCAAATCAGAATCATTTCGTCGCTGCTCTGATTGATGAACTGCCACGGCTCTGAACACTGATAAATGTGTAGGTCATTTCCTTTTGGAGACATTTTAGTGTGTTTTGTAGGGATTTTTTTTTCTTGCAATGACTAAAATAAACCATCAGACTTCTAAAAAAGTGAGATCATAGTGAGCTTAATTAGAGCTGGGAGGTGACACTGGAAAATTCAGTTTTCTTTTGACGCTAAATGTGTCCAGCTGGGTATGTATGTGGAAAGAGACTAAGATTGAGTCTTTCTAGTTTCCATTAAAAAAAAAAAAAAGCTCTCACATGGCACAAACTGACCACTGTTGCATTCCCCAACCCCTATAATGATACTGTCCTGACCAACATTCAGATATTCATCCAGGGTTTTCAGGAGAAAATGGACAGCGATTCCAGTACAGTGATTCCTTTTTTCCCACTCCGACACACACAGCATTCATCTTTCCATGGGTTAAATATAGCACCAGTAAAAACATGCGGGAATAGAGGACGGGTGAAAGACAAGTATGTTGCTTGGTGGGGGTGGGGGGTTTTTGATTTGGGAGGGGTTATATTTAGAGCAGCAGGAGAGAGCATCACGAGAACTCAGAGCACTGCCATTGGTCTTGTACTCCCCAACATGAATGACGGTGGTGATCAATAGATGCTGGATAGAGTTTCAGCATTGTGTTTTTTTGTGTGTTTGTTTTTCTCTATTGCTCCCTTTTCTTGTATCCATTATTATTCTATTCCATATGGTTTGGCAACACTGATTTTTATTCCAGCTTGTGCCAAAAAATCTACTTGAAACTGAAAATCTGAAACTGAAATTGAGTGAGGAAGGGAAAATGACAGCCAGCGAACGAGAAGTATCAAGTGCTTACATGGGCATAAACTAACTCCCATTCAGAGCAGTTATTTTCATCATTGATTCATCTGCTGATATTTGTGATTAAATGATGAAATGTTTTGACCACCGAATGTCTGCTGAGAGATCACAAAAAAAAAAAAAAAGCAGGCGTTTTATGACATTTAAAAGAACACTTATCAACTATGGCAGTCATAAAAACTACCAGTATGCTAACTAGAGCTGAAACAATTAGTCAATTAATAATGGGATCGGCAATTACTTTGATGATCGATTAATTGTCATTTTTCAAGCAAAAGTGCCAAAAATTC